>NC_000072.6:144720411-144847911 GCF_000001635.26 Mus musculus
ATCAGCCGACAGACAGATAAAGAAAGGTGATACATAAACACAGTAGAATTTCATCCATCTATAAGAAAATCCAAATCATAACAATGACAGGAAAAACTGATGGAAGCAAAGGTCATTGTGTTAAGTGAAACAGGCCAGACTTTAAAACACAGCATGCATGTGATAGAGGCAGGGGGATTTTCATTAGTTCGAGGCTACAGAGTCTGGCCTACAGAGTAAGTTCCAAGACAGCCAGAGCTATGCAGAGAGACATCTCCAAAAGCCAAAAACCAACCAAACAACCAACCAAAAGACCGTGACATGCTTTATCTTATACTTGGAGACTAAATTTAAGATCATATGTATGTAGCTATCAATGTGTGTTTGTTCATGTATGCTTGTAAGACACAAGGTTGACGTGGGATTGTGACGAAGAGATTATGATTCAAAGCAGGCAGCCATGAGTAGGGGCGTGATGTTCCAGTTAAAGGAAACGGTACAAGCCAGTACTTGGATGCGAGACGTGGATGACACTGTCAGGGAACAGCAAGCTTTTAGGTAGGGACGGCAGACACGGGAGCTAGGGCCAGGTTGCGGAAGGAACTTTGGTGTGCTCCACTCCAGAGCTCGGGAACGCTGGCAGGCTTTACGTGGAGATGGCTATGGCTACCTTCCCACCATCAACTCTCTAGGCCATCGCAGAAGCAGTCCTAAGCAGAGAGGATCTCCTGGAGGTTGTAGAAAAGAGAGCAAGCTTTCAAACTGAAGCTGAGATGGGAGTCTAACAGCGATGGTCTCAGGCTAAGCGAATTGCAGGGGAGGGCAGGAGGTGGTGTGAAGGGCCTAGAGGCTAGAGCGTAGTCACTAGGAAAGGAGAGAGTAGACTTAGAGTGGGTTTTTGACTTTCTGGTGGGCCCACTACATGACCTGACCTTGAGAAAAGAAATTCAGGAAGAAAAGAACTTCAGGCTGGGCAGGGCTGGGCTGAGCAGGGCTGGGTAGGGCGGGGTGGGGCGTGGCTGGGTGGGGAAGGGCGGGGCTGGTTGGGGCGGGGCGGAGCTTGGGAGAACTGCTGCGTTAATCATATAGAGTTGAGGTTTCTGGACATCCAGTGTGATCCAGGGCATCCATCACAACGGCGGCTATAGATTCCAAGAACACTCAAATCGAGGCAGTAGCAGAAGCATTAGAAAGCAGTGTGAGCCTTTTGCCGCATGGCTCACGTGCCTGTCATTATCCACCGACTACCACGGTGTGGGACTCAATAAATACTTCAGAAATGCTGAGGTTACCCAGAGAGAATGTCAAGAGTGCAAGGAACTGAGGGCTGACCTCCGGAGGATCCACATCAGGAAGAGAGAGCCTAAGGAGGCCTCTGAATGAAACCCATTGTCAGTCACGAAGCTCCGAGGAAGGGAGGAGACCACGTGGCCATAGAGACTCAAAGAACAGAGAGATTCAAGAAAAGATGAGCAGCTGTCCCTGTCAAATATAGAAAATGAGAAAAAGCAAAGTTAGGAAATGGCTCGTTCATTGGCCAACACTGAGGTACCTGGTGATCTTGGCCTTTCTACCAGATCTCCGAGGCAAATGGCCTACTTTTCTCACCTAAAAATAAAGATAAGTAGCCCCACAATGCCACTATTCGTGTGACCGTGACCATGTCATTTAACCTTTCTATTCTTTCCTGGGTCTTAAAATGAAGCATGTGAACTGTATTATTCTGAAAGGTTACACTCAATTCTAAAGTCCCACATGGGCCATCCTTTGGTTTAAAGTGTTCCGAAGATAGTATGCACCAAGCGCCCACTTTGAGCTCCGCTGCATTTTATGCAGAACTTTGGGAGGACTTTCTTTCCTTTGCTTCAGCCACTTTCTCCTCTCCCCCTCATCCCCCACCTCGACAGTGCTCCCTAAATTCTTATCTGAACACCAAATGGCCAGGATGATTTTGGCAATGACAATAAAAGGCACAGGCAGGGCTTGTTAAGGTCACTCAAGTCCTTGCAAGGACACAGGCCTCAGGTTCCATCCTTCAGAACCCACATTTAAAGAAAGCCGAGCATGAATCTCTGTGCGTTTAATCCTAAAACTAAGAAGACAGAACACGATGGGTCTCTGGGCTTACTGGTTAGTTTTTCTATCCAGTTTGGCACTGTCTAGACCCAATGAGGGACCCTGTGTCAGAAAATTAATAATAATTATTACTAACTATTATTAATAATTAATGATATTGTCAATATTATTGGTATTGTGTTATATTATAATTTTATTAGTAGTATTAGTACAATTAAGCAGAAGGTGACAGGGCTAAGAAGATGGCTTGGTGGACGTAGGTGTCAGGCCCTAAGCCAGAAGACCTGAGCTGCATCTCTGAGATCCAAGGGGTAGAAGGAGAGACTCCCACAACTTGCTCTCTGACCCGTATATATGTGTTACACACAGAGACACACACATACATATACATACAAACAAGTATTAACAATAGAACATAATGTAAATGGTATATGAGAAGCAACAGCAGAGTTTGTCATCTGGCCTCCACATGTGCGCCCACGACCACAAACATCCATGTATACCCATGTGCAATCACAGGCATGCACAAACATACATGGATATATCATAAAGGAGGGTGGTGTTGTTAGCCTGAGGATGTTTTTATAGCACATAAATAATACTAACAAATGAACTTCTAGTTTTTCTTGGGGCATGATGCATCATTAACATGCCAGGAACCCAGTAAGTAGTCACGAGAGCATGCGACCCTGGCATCCAAACCTATGAGAGATCAGAAGTCACTGCAGCAATTTTGGCTTCATCCACATCAAGTGCTGAAATCGTGTCAGATGGAGCATCACGTAACCCTGTGACCAGATCTCAGTGCACAGACACAGGCCTGAGCCAGTGACCCCAGCCCTTCCCGTGTTAGTATAGTGATAAATGCTAAGAATACTAACCACAAATATTAGGACAAAAATGTCTAATTGCTTTTCCACTGTTTGTATTAATGAATGCAGAAAATGCCCTAAAGGTAAATTAAAAATAAAAATGGGTCAATGGAGCAGGAAGAAATGATTCAGTCAGACTGGTACTCGCTGGGATTAACTTTGCCGAGATAATCTCACCACAATCAGGCAACTCCTCCAGAAACTTATGTCTGCATTTATGCTTAGAAGAGATGCTCGTTCCTCTTGCTGTCTGCCACCAGTACGCAGGTGAGCAGTGTGTGTTTTGGGAGCCATTACAAACATAGCGTGAAGACATGACATGAGAGGCCGATCCTGACCAGCAGGACAGAGTGGAGAAGCACAGGTCAGCTGCCCGAGACCACAGTGTGCCCGAACCGAGACCACAGGAGCTTGCAAGGGAGGTCTGTTTCCCCATGACTCAATCGACTGGTTCCAATTTTCAAATGTTCAGTGATCTTAAAAAGAGTCATGGCCCCAAAGGCTGATTAAGACAAATTAAATTAAACACCTCAAGGAGGGGTCAGGAAGTGAAAAGCCAGGCAGGAAGTAAAGGCCAGGCAGATAAGCAAATACTAGGCAGAGCCTTGGCACCAGCTGGGCCATTCCGTGTGATCAGAAACACATGTGTATGTGTCCTGACGATACATGCCTGGCTCGTGGCCCTCGAACTTTTCATACTGATGAAGAGTTAAAAATCCTCAGGAGATTCTGATGAAGAGGTGGCTCAAATCAGTCTAAAGGCACTAGAAGTGGGGCTTGAAGGCAGGGATCACATGTCAGATGCCAGTATGATCATGTGGCACATGTAAAACTATTTTTCACAGGGAACTCAAGAGCAAGAGTGACCCCCACCCCAAGAAACAAGTGTCCACAGGAAGGCTTCTTCCTAGAAGCAGGAATGAAGACAGAGAAGCCCAGGGCATCACTGACGTGAGCACACTCGCTTTCCAAGTCACACGGGTCGTCTGCCCCCCCCCCACACACACACACCATTCTCCCACCCAAAAGAAAATTCCCACAGCATCTTATTGCACCAGGCTTGGCTGGCTCGCAGCACCTAGCTTGTCAGAATTTCCCCAACCCGCTCCCACCTCTTAAGTCACACAAGTCAAGAAAAGAAAAGAATACATTCTATTTGGAGTTTCCTTTTCAAATATTCATCTGTCACTTTTAAATTCACATGCTCTTTAAATTTCTAAATTAAACACTGCACTTTGGTAATACCTTAAATATCAGCTTCTTCTATTCTCACCTCAATGCCCAACGGGCCAGGATACCTTAAATTTCTATGCCAACTTACATGTTGCCAATAGGAACTACTGGGGGCGGGGGATGAGTCAGAAACATTTTATCAGCTCATATTGTATCAATCTGACTACTCCTAAAATGTATACATTTTATAAAACATGTATTGGCTTGATTTCCAAACACTTAGAGAGGTGAGTCCCACAGCTCTTCACTGACACAGCTCATTCGCTTCCCTTTCAGACGTTAGTGAACCTGATATTCATGTGGAAATCTGCATAATAAAAAAATCACTGTAATACATTTCAAAATGGTGATACATTTTCCATATTAAACCCAAAATTGCCTTAATTGTTGTTTCAAACAATGAACCAACACTATGTGACTCTATATGCCAACCACATGGAAGGGTAGATAGCATAATCCAAAGACAATTTTAAATCCTTAGAGACAGGACAGCAATGACTTGGAGTAGAATGACCAGCATTCCAGGCAGAGGCTGCAGTCTGAATTGACTCCTGGTGAGTGACACTCACTGAGCAGAGAGAGGTCTTAAGAGACAGCCCAGTTTAAAAGCTGTCCTAAAACACAGGTGTAACTACTAGACTGGAATCTACATAAATCAGTGGATATGTGTGTAGCTGCTGAGATGTGGATAGACTCTAAATCCTCAGAAACAAAGCTCAGAATCCTACCTCCATCCAGCCCATTTGCACCGGAAGAGTTTAGCAACCCCCTCTGATTTTATTTCTGGATATCGGTGTTTAATAAGACTGCAAAATACTTAAGACCTAAAGATAACACCTTTAGCTTTGTAGAGATGGTGTGGAGGCATGCACCTTCTTTTGCCTCCTGAATTTTGCTCGTCAAGTATTTAAAACAAAGACACAGAGAGGAAAGAATATGGAATGAGTGGTGATGCCACTGGCTGGTGTAAGAGACAGACACCGATCTTTGCAGTAGACACCAACTGCACTGAAGGACCTTAGGGGGTGGACAGCCATGTTCTAGAACTCAGTTCCTGAATCGACAGAACCAAGGATTTCTGGTTAGGTTGACACTTAGGTTTATTCGAAAGCTGCAGAATTACATCTAAAGCAAGTAGAATCTATTTACACCATCCTGTCCTATGGAAATGCAACTTTCCACAGGAAACGTGTACACCGAGGAGGGCTTATCAGAATAATCTGAAATTTAGTAGCAGCTCTGCTGTCAGATCCTCAGGAACTGGATGGGGCTCCCTCTCACAGATGGGCTGTCAATATTTAATTCCATACAGGGTCAGAGTCTTATGTGTAGACTGGTAAGTTTCGCTTCCTAAACACCCCACAGCAGTGGGAACAAGTGGGGACTGATATATGTTTGCTCTTTACTGAAACATACAGGTCGGGTTCGCCATGGTATGTTACCGTCATGGTATGTTACACACTTTTGTGCTTATCTCAGAAGATCATAAAAGGCTTGGAGAAGAAAAGCTCAGAGCCACTCCCCATTGTGGCTTTAATTAGTCTTCAAAACTGCCAGTGTGTTTGATCTGTCTGAAAATACACACACACACACACACACACACACAATTACTCACAAGCATGCTATTTCCCCCCAAAGCTAATTCCTCTTATCTCCTCAATTTGTCATGACAAGTTTGTGAAATTATAGAACTATACAATTTTAAAGATAGGAAACCTTAGGAGATTTTTCTAATGTAATTCTGACTCTGATAAAAATCTCCCCACTTTCTATAGTCAGACTCTCATACACTGATTTTTTTTTTTTTTTTTTTAGTTTTACATTTCGTTGTGGTAAATGGTGGTTTAATTCCTGTCAGCCGTCTGAAGGCAGCACAGAAGAGGCTTCCTGTCTCTCCCACCTTCCTGGTTTTCAAATATATTCAGCCTTCTGGATCTAATTGCATTCAGTGTTTTAACAATTAGCCAGTTGCTTCTTACAGAAACTCCAGCCGGCCAGTAGCTTATAAACCTTTACATTGCATTTTCATTTTTCCCAGCGACCCCTCTCAAGATGTTTGCCCTTGTTTGAGCATTATATACTACTATTACATTTATCTGAAAATTGAATCCTTATATTTTATTAAATATATGAATTAACCCATTGAGATATAAACTTAAAAGTGAGTAATCCATGTATAGTTTACTTTGTATTTCTGTGATGAAACACCATGACCCAAAGCACCTTGGGGAGGAAAGGGGTTTCTGGGCTTCTAAGTCTTGATCACAGTCCATCATGACAGGAAGTCAGGGCAGGAACTCAAGGCAGGAACTGCTATAGACTCCATGGCAGAAGGCCCAGGGATGGGACAATCCACAGTAGGCTGGACCTTCCTATGGCATCCAAGGGTATGACCCACCCCTCCCCACAACCCTTGTCTATAGGGCAATCTGAGGGTGAAATTTCCTCAATTGAGTTTCTCTCTTCCTGGATATGTCTAGGTTTGTGTCAAGTTAACAAAACCAACCAGTTGAAGTTATCAACAGTTACTCAATGAAAGGACTAAGGCCAGAGTCCACATGAACATTAATTGATTAATCCATTATCTATGAGTTTAATTGTTCAGTCTGCCAAAAGTCTACCTTACTATCTCATGCTATCATCTCCAAATCTTCCTAGCTGAGAAAGTTTGTCAAATATTTAAAGACTAGCAAGACAACTAACTCATGGCCCTGTCATGTTATTTCAGTACAATAGGAATTTGCCTCATCTCTATTTCAAAGACAACATGGCATATAAGTTAAAAGTGTGGGTACCGCAGCTGTAACTTCTGAGCATAGACCCAAAGGAATACAAGTCCCCTGACAGAGGTACATGCACATGTGCATTACATCTTGTACCAGTCACAGCAGCCAAGAAGTGGGATTGGCCTAGATGCTCATCCATACACACACATGAAGAAAGTGTGGGACAAGCACCTGAGGGAATGTGTGCAGCCATAAAGCAAAAACATGACATTCACGGGAAGAGAGAGAGCCAAAAATAATTGCGCTAAGGGAAATAAGCCAGACTCAGAAACACAAAAACTGCATGTATTTTTTAGGTCACAAAAGTAAAAATGTACCTGAGGAAGAAAAAGAGTAAGGAGGAGAAATACACGAGATAGGAAACCAAGGGGTCACTGCTGGGGAGGCGCCGTGACCCACGAGAGAAAGGTAAGAGGGCGGGGAGGGCAGTATGAGAGGGGAGCTAATAAGACTAAAACATTATGAAGGTAATGCAATGAAATGCATTACCAATGAAACAAAATGGCAGTTAAGAAAAAAATGTGTGTTCCTAGTTCAAGTCTTGCTTCTAGCATAAAAGATTTTTTTGTTTTGAATCTCAGGATTCCTGTTGATCAAGATGTTGGATGGATTACTGGAAAGGCTAAATGAGTCGATAAACATAAAGTGTTTAGAAGCTTGCATATAAGAATGCTAGCTTTACTTGTAACTGCGATGATTACATCTTTATTCTGGCCCAAGATTTTAATCATCCCAGTGTATTGGCTGAGGTAGTTGAGAATGCTGAATAAGGACTCAGGAAATTTCTGGTTTAGTCCCAATTTTACTACAGTTTCTCCTAAGAGACCCTGCAGCCATTTAACACAAATGACTTACTGGTTTGCCCATAGATCAGAGCATCTCTTGCAGTAAATGCTGACGAATAAATACAGAAATACAACTAGTCAGTGTACGAGAAGAGTAGTAAGATTTTGCAGTGATCAGCTCTAAGTGGGACACACATATCATACCCTTCCCCAGAAGGATCAGGGATATTCATGAGAGGAGGGACAGAAAAGACTGTAAGTGCTGGAGGTGGGAAACTATTTTCTGCACACTGCAGGGCAGTTACATGTATGAGAACATACATAACACCTGCAACAAGCTCCAGCCAGACACAACTCTAGTGTGGACGAAGAGAGGTAGATACATATCCCTGCCCCTAATGGAAGAGGTATCGGCATTTCCTAGTTCTGGGAAAGAAAGGTCCGTTTTCCTTTATAGTTTCCCTTTGCAGGTTTACCGGGCTCCAGGACAGGCTCCATTCTCCAGAATATTTGGGAAATAGAAATTGGACTCCTTGGGTTTGAGAGACAGGAAGATGGGGATGGGAAAGGTGAGAACAGGAAGTTCTCCAAGCAAAATATAGTATTTTAGAAAACCTAAATGAGGCTATCCCAGTAGAGTAGGTTAATCCATCCATCCAAGTTGTTCTTCTCAAACCATAACCAGCTCTTTATAAACACAGAATATCTACTGCCCCATTGATCCAGGAGTGCCAACGTTATATTTTATAATACTTGGAAACCACAGCACTGGTCTGTATATCTTTGTCCAGAATTTTCTTACAATTCTGATGAGCAACTACCCACTTCCACCCGTAAATCTTGTAGCGGTGGCCTGAGGATCTCAGCGCACACTGGCCTGGTGCTGTAAGCGTAAGTGTGCTGTGTAGTTAAGACAAGGTCCTAACGCCCTTTCTAATCTCAGGTGGGGAAAGTGGCTCCGTTGTATAAGCTTGGCATCTGTACACTGGTTTGCTCCTTTGTTACATGATAAAACACTGACTAAAAGCAGGTTGAGGGACTAGATGGTATATGTGTTCTATAAGTACCACACGCTAACCTATTGCACCTATTGCACATCTGGAGCATCCAAGATGGTGTACCTGGTTTACAGTTATGCACCGTCCTGGACCAGAGCAAAGGTAAGAACCTGGAGGCAGGAACGGAAGTGCTGAATTCTGCTTCCTCCTTTGGAGAAAAAAAGCAAGACTGAGTGGAGCTTCAGTAGCCATGTCTATTTGGTATTAAAATCAGAGTTATGACAGAAGATTTGCAGGGCTTAGGGGTCGCACCAATGTTTAAACCTAACCAAACGTGTTATCTAATAGCAGTCGAACAGACCTGTTCAAAAATTTCCAATTCGACGTTTTATTTTTCTCTTATTACTCCCCAGGTTTAAAAACATGGAACAGGTAGGTAAACTTAAACTCATGTATGTGTATAATGTATTTAAATATTTTTATTATTTATCTTTTTAGACAGGGTGCAATTTAGCTCAGGAGGAACTGGAACTCTTTATGTAAGGGAGTGTGTGCCACCGTACCTGGTTTTATGTGGTTCTGGGATTCAAGCCCATGACCTCGAGAGTTTGCAAACTAGGCAAGCATTCTACCAACTGAGATCCCCCCAGCCCCACCAGCCCCGTCATATTTAAACATGAGACAGTCCGAGTGACGAAAGGGTCTCTTCATGAACATGTGTGGTGTGAACAGGGATGGATGGTTGTCATCGGTTACTTCTTGTTTCCCTCGGCAAGCCCAGCACTGCAGTCCAGGCTGAGCTCTGCCTGCCATCCCTGGCCTCTGTCTTCGGCACGTGCTCCTTCGGATTGTAAGCCCCTCACAGCCCCTGAGAGCACTGCCCCTTCTCCTGAGTCCCTTTTCTTTCTCAGCAGGATTATTCTCAATTATAGAGTCAGAACTACAACTTCAGAGCATCTCATTCCTCACACATGGTATTTCTTCTTTATAATCTCTGTGCATGGAATTATAAATCAGGCAACATTCATGCTTAATTGGTATTTTCGATGTAATTTTTTTGTTTCTCCCTGCATTCTTTATGCTTCAGCTCCAAAACATTTAGGCTCTTAACGCTAGGAGAGATAAAAATAATAATACAAATTTGTTCTTTTGTGTCTTTAAAGCTTTCTTATTTTGGTTCCAAGGCTTTAACTCCCTTAGCTAATCTAGAAAATGATTTAAAATCACAATACTTAATAAACATTAAGCAAGAAAACAAGAAAATATTCCAAAGAACTTAAATACAATACCTAAACCATACATTAGCTTTCAAAGCAGGGCATTTTATAACTGATCACCCTTAGTGATTTCAATCTTGATGTCTAATTCATGTAGCAAAGATTCTGGCAACTTCCTCCAGTTAAATGGCTACAATATCAAGTTGTATGCTCCTTTTCTTTGGGTCAGGAGGCAACACTGTGACAGCCAGTTAATAAATTCTAAACACCTGGAGCAAGAGAAGTATCCTTAAACAGCACAAATCCTCCATCACACACACACACACACACACACACACACACACACAGCCCAGTAGGTGGGAGGATTGTAACTGGCAATAGGCACAGAGTCAAGAGTTAGAAGGAGTGCGTGCAAGAAGATGGTGATGAGAGTGGTGTTGGGGAACTTGGTGTGTGTGTGGGGACTCAGTGTGTGGGGAACTCGGTGTGGGGGGAACTTGCTGTGGGGGAAACTCGGTGTGGGGGGAACTCGGTGTGGGGGGAACTTGGGGTGGGGGAACTCGGTGTGGGGGAAACTCGGTGTGAGGGGAACTTGGTGTGGGGGGGAACTTGGTGTGAGGGGGGAACTTGGCACAAGAGAGATGCAGAGAAGCCAATACAGTAATTGTAGCAGGCAAAGGGAAAGGAGAGCCTCCTCAGTCTCTGAGGACATCAGGGATTCACCACTTGTGACAATAATTCCAGTCCTTATTGATTACTCTAGATATTTAATAGCCATCTAAACCTAGCCGAGCATGGTATCTAATAGCAACCAAACAGGCCTATCCAAAATAAATAAGTAAATAAATAAATTAAAATTTAAAAACCATAATTCTATGTTTTTACAACCCTCCTCGGTGAAACAGGGACGTAAACTCAGGTCGGAATTCTCTCAGGAACACTAAGGTTGTTACTTAAGAAATTCAAAAATGATTAAGAGATGTAATGGAGTGAGATGCGGCTCAGTTGGTAGAGCACTTGCCTAGTACTCAGAAACTCTGAGTTCAGTCCCGTGTAGAGCAGAGACTGGGTGTCACAGCACATAAACCTGTGCTGCCAGCAGCCGGGAGGAAGAGGAGGCTTGGAGAAGGATGGTCATCTCTGGCTACATAGAGAGTTCAAGGCCAGCCTAGGCTACATGCTACATGTGATCCTATCTCAAGAAATATTACTAAAATATACTGATATATATATATATATATATCCTTTGTTGTGTTAATTATCACCATGGTCCAGACAAAAATTGCCCCTCTCACCTTTGAAAATACAAGTTGAAAATGCAGTTTGACCACGTAAGAGGAAGTGCAATTGAGCGTTGTGGAGCCCTCATGAAGTCAGCATCTCACAGCCTCCAGTTTTGTTTTAGATATCATTTCTCGAACATGAGTTTTACAAACCACAGTTTCAACATGTCTGATTTACAGCAGCTTGGAAAAGCTCTCATTCTGCGAGAGCCCAAACCCTTCCACAGTTGCATAAGCAGGAAATGTTGTAAAAAAGAAGTGACAAGCAAGTAAAAAAAAAAAAAAGGTAGTTTTTCTTGCCTCCAGAAAGCACAGAGAATCACTTATATCTCAGCCAAATATATTTAGAATTATTGGCAGCTCGAATTGGCATGATTGACACAAGCTGATAACACTTGAAACAGACCCAGGGCGAAAGAAATCGTTATCATAAGCAGTTCTGTGATCCATTTTTCCCCTCTATAAAACAGGTAAGAGAATGCTCCCAGTTATCACACATACTCATTTACATACAGTATCATTTTATGGAATTTTCCAAGGTGTTAATTAAAAGTTCTAATGAATGTTAATCATCTGTCAATTTCATTGGCAATCTCTAGTCAACCATATGCTTCTCTTTTACACCTGTAAGGTTTTCTTCCCCAAAACCATTATTTTAAATTGTTTTACTTCCTTAACATGATATTTGTATTAATATTTAGGAAACACAACTTCTACATCCTATATAGTGATTTGCTATGGTTCTTTTATGGGTTTTCTAATGAGTTAAGGTAAGGACCGACTGTTGCGGATGTGTGCTGGAGGAAACGCAGTGGCCAAGACGAGAGGAAGGAGGGTGCCTATCACCCTCCCACTGATTCTCCTGGACAAGGTCTCCCCCTGAACCTGGAGCTCATGGTTTTATGGCTAGGCTGTCAGGTAGGCAGTCTCAGCAATCTTCCTGTTTCCACTGCCTGCAGCACTGGAGTTCCAGGAGCACAAGGGCCATGCCTTGCTTTTTACATGGTGCTGGGTATCTGAACTCAGGTCTTAATGCTTGGCTATCAGATAGGTCACCAGGGAAGACCTCACTCAGGGAGTGTATTTGAGGGATGACCTAAAGAGAGCTATCAGTAACAGAAGCACCTAGAAGACACTGTAGGCCCAAGATCAGCACACTGTGAAACACCAAGATTATCTGAGAAGCATCGGCCATGAATGTGGCCAACTAACAGGAGAAACCAGCATCCAGCTATGAGATGGAGCAGCTATGTGATGAATCCAGCATCCAGCTATGAGATGGAGCGGGCAACAGGAGCCAAGCACCGAGGCTTTGCAGGCCACTGCGAGGGCAAAACGACCACTGGATCCTCTGAACAGAGGAGAGATGTGGTCTGTCTGCGCTTAGGTGGTCTCTCTGAAAATGTACATGCAGATTCACTAAGCTCAGTGTTCACTCAAAAGGATCAACCCTCTGAAGTCTACTGAGAAACATAAATTACTAGTCAAAACACAGAGTTTTGAGGGCAGAGAACAGGGACTGCTCACGTGTGCAGGGAGCTCCGAGAAAGCTAACCGGGGAGGTTTCATCAGAACCCTCATAGTTAAGAAAGAATAAAACAATAAATGTGAAGGGCTAGAGGAAAAACCCTGCCAGCCAATTCTAAGACACCTGGCAAAATTATACTTTAAATGGGAAGAGGCAGTCTTCACAGGCACACATAAACTGAGGGTACATCGTACCTGACCTGCCTTACAGAGAAATCTCAAGGAATTAGTCATATAGAAAGGCTCTCATATTAAATACCAACATGAAAATATAGATTTAACAATAAAAAGGAATATGTACATATGCATGTTACTCTACTGAGGGAGTGGTATGTATAAAACACTTTTAACTATACACTAAAAGACTAATACATACATATTTTGTTAGTGTACAGTAGACATTACAGTACAGTGCCTTTACATGCAAATTTAAACTGCTAAGGTATTTTAAAGTAGAAGTTGATAACAAAAGTATATTTATTGCAGGCCTTGAACTAACCACAAAGGAAATGCATGTGTGTATTTAAAGTAAAGAGTTAAAAAGCTAGGCAAATCCCTCCAGAAAACCTTCAATTAGAAGAACTCAACAAAGAATAAAAAACAACAAATACAATGGCAATGAAAAGCCTATATGTAACAATATTCACCGTAGTGTGAATAGATCAAATTCACTAATGAAAAGGCATGTGGTGAATGAATGCATTAAAAAAACAAAAACAAAAAATGAAACAACAACAACAACAACAAAAAACAGAATTCAATTATCCAAACCTGTTTGCTACAGGAGATTCACAACGTAACTAAATCCACACAGGCTGAGGCAATGGATGGAAAAAGATATTTCTTGCAAATGGGGACAAACCCGATAGTCTTTGAACTCAAAACTATCCGGAGAGATAAAGTAATTGCACAATGATGCAGGGGGCAGTTGGAAGGGAATATGTCACATTTACAGATATACACGCACCCAACATCCACAAACCTGACATATAAAACAGATTCTGACAGACTGAAGAAAATATTGACAGTAATTGAAAAAAAGCAATAGGAGGGGACTCGTTATCTTGTGTCTCAATTAACTTTATACTCTTACAGAACACTAGAGACTGGGTCATTTATAAAGAGCAAAGGTTTGTTTCTTATGGATCCACAATCGCCGGTGCTCACTTGTGGCTTCACTCACTGTCAGAGAGAGGAAGACCGCCAAGTGCAAACAACAGTGAGAGGGGAGGAACTGACTTCACCCTGGGCTAGAATCCCACTTCCAAAGCAACTCCCCTACCCCACTCTGCTGCGAGGGACAGCAGTTCATAACCAAAGGCTTCTATGCTTCTCTTAAGGAACCATTGTCTCATCAGGGTTCTGATGAAGATTATATTGCTATTACATGAACGGGGTGAACATCTGAACTATTGCAGCCCACATATAACAAGAAACAAAATAGCCATTTAGAGAATCAAGGAAGAAAACAGTGCACTTAAAAGTTCTATGAGATTCAGTTAACCAAACAGACATACAAAGAACTTACCATTCATTCAACAGCATGAGAGATTATTCTCAAGCTTAAAATAAGTCTTAGATTTGTTTTGTTTTATTTTGTTTTTTTTTAGAAAATCAAATTGATCCCCAGTAATTCTTTTTGGTTCTAATGAGAAGAAAATTAAATGAGTAACAGAAAAATATGTATGCAAAATTATATGGAAACTACAAGTGTACTCATGAACATTGGCTCCAACAGGAAGCCAGGGGAGGATGTACAATGTATCTTGAGACAAATAGAAATGGAATTACAGCATTCCAAACCCTGTGGGAGGAGTCAGAGGGAATGATAACAGGGGAGTCTGAACTCAAAAACACAGTAAAGAGGGAGGCATAACCCCAAATAACCTTGTTTATACCCCGTGATCTACAAAAGTATGCTCAGAATTAGCAGATGGAAGCAAGTAAAAAGAGAAAACAGACATTTTTTAAAAAAGTGACTATTAAAAAAAAAATAAAAATAAATAAATAAAACCCAACATGTGGTTGATCTAAAAGGCAAAATTAACAAATCCTTAGCTAGAGGAAAAAGAGCAAGACAAGTAAAATAAAGTCTGGAGTTAAAAAAGAGAGATGCGGACATGAGAAGGATCTCAGAACGATTGTGAACACCTAGATGCTAACAGGCTGAAGTGTTAGCAGTGTGAAAGGGTGAAGGGCAGCAGTGTGTAAACCCCTAGAGATGCTAAACAATCATGGAGAAACAAAGTTTGAACAGACTTACAGCAAGCATGAACACTGAATCAACACATGAAAATTGCCAAAGATAATCCCAGAACCCAACAGCTTCCCTCATGAAGTCTACCACATATCCAGGGGATGGTACCTAGTTCCTCTCACACTCTTGCAAAACATAGGGGAGGAAAAGGAGGGAGAGGAGGAGGAGGAAAAGGAGGAGGAGCAGGAAGAGGAGGGGGAGGAGGAGGGGGAGGAAGGGGAAGAGGAGGAGGAGGAGGAAGAGGAGGAGGAGGAGGCGGCATTCCCTAATTCATCTAACGAACAAGCATCACCCGACACCAAAGCCAGAAAAGATCGTTACAGACCAGTACCTTGACAAACATGGATGCAGAATTTCCTGCATGATACCAGCAAGCCAAATTCAATGGCACATAGAGAGGCTCATACCCCATGGCATGGAATATAAGACTTGATATCCAACCAGTCAATGGGGTGCACATGCTAACAGAACAGGAGCCTGCCCATCTGGGGGGGGGGGGTTGCCTCACAGATGTAGAGAAAAGATTTGATGAAATAGAAAGTCCAGTCACAATTACAGCTCACAACAAACTAGCAAACACTTAGAACTGCTCACATTCAACCTTAGAAAACTTGTTTTCCTCTAATACCTAGACCTAGACAAGAGCGCCTACCCTGGCTGCTTCTTTTCCATGTAACTAGAAATCCTAGCCATAGCAACTAAGCAAGATAAGAAACAAACAGCATTGTAAAGAAGAACGAAAAAGTTGCATTATCTGTGCTAATAAATAACAAGATATTATGTAGAGAGAACCTTAAATACTCTAAAATTACAATTGGAAAAGTCAACGTGAAAACTGGTTATATGTCATATTTTCATCCACTAACAATAAACGTCAAGAGAACAAAATAAGCAACATAATCTTTAAAAGCAAACTAGAGAGGTGAGGACTTGAATATTGAAAATTAGCATCATTTAGAATACTTTCTTCATTGTGAAACATTCATTTTCATGTGCAGCTGCTTCTCCATAGTTGAATTTATTTACATATGTTTTATAATGGTATGTATGAAGACATTGTGATGAAACCCATCCCTTTGTATGATAGCATAGGGTTAATTTCAGAAGCCAAATGATTAATTTTTGTAAGTAATTCATGTAAGAAATGAAGAAAAAGACGGAAATTATCAAAAAGACATTTTACATTGGTGGATATCCAAAGAACAATGTCAAAATTCTAAACTATTCAAACTGATCTTCCAATCTAATGGATTCCATAGGGAAAAAAATGTAATGGTCTATTTTTTACAGGAGTATAAAAAATTTAAAAATTTCTATAGAGCTACAAAGAAGCCCAAATGGCCAAATATGTCTTGAGAAAACAAACAAACAAACAAACAAACAAAGTTAAGGGCAGATAGTTCCTGATTTCAAAATATATTAGAAAGTCATGGAAACGGAAGCACACACACGGCCAACTGTACCAAGAGAATCCTGGGGAAGGGCGAGCCTTATAAACCTATGACGCTGGGAAAGCTGGGTATTCATGGGTGAAGAGTGAAGTCGTGCCTTCATTTCACTCTGCAAGCCAAGTCAGCTGAGGGTGAAGCCGAAGACCTAGGAGCCAAGACAACAGCTAGAAGAAAATCTCTAGAGAATGGCAACAAAAGCATAAAATAGGAGCAAAATTAGAAAATGGGATTATATCCAACCGAGAAGCACAGCCTGGAATGGAGATGGTGAGCACGTGAAAAATCGGCCTCTTGAGGGAGATAACATGTATGTGTGGTAAGAACCCAATATATACATGTGCATGTATGTATGTATGTACATGTATATGCATAGGTATGTACATGCACACATATTTGCATCTATACATGCATATGGGTGCACTCATATATGTATACATACATGTGTGTATATTCATGTATATATACATGTGTGCATACATACATTTATATGTGTGCACATGTATGCACATGTGTATATGCATGGCATATGCATGTGTATATAGGTGTATGTGTATATATATATTGCTGTGTACATTTTGTGCCTGTGTGTATATGTACACATGTATGTATGTATACTTGTATGTGTATATATATGTATGTATGTGTATGTATATGCATATGTATATGTGCATATATAAACAACTGCCACTCAACAACAGAGAAGCAAGGACAAATAGACATTGTTTTCATGATTAATTATATTTAAATTATGTGTATGTGTTGGGCTTATATATGAGTATACTTGTATGTGTAGGTACCTGTGGAAGCCAAAAAGGGTGTCAGGTCCCCCTGGAAGTGGGTTTACAGGCAGTTGTGAGCTCATCTGTGAGTGCTGAGAACTGATCCCAGCTCCTTGGGATGAGCAAGTGTTCCTATGCTCCAAGTCATCTCTCCAGCCTCAGATTTTTTTTCAAAGAAAAAATAGATATGACCATTATGTATAAGTTAAAGATATCAAAGTCACTAATCACCAGGGAAGCGTGGATTGAAACCACCTCACAGTCATCCAGATGGCTGTTAAAACAAAACAGTAACAAGGAAGTTTTGGAAGAAATGTGAGCAACTGAAGCCTTTTGACAGAGTATTGGTGGGCTGAAATGGTGTTACTCCCTGAGGAGGAACACTGAGGTACTTCCAAGGGTTAACAGAGCGTTGACACTGTCAACCCGTGGAGACAACGGTACTGTGGGGTGCTCAGTGCTAAGTGGGACAACTATGTCTATACTGCAAGATTCAGGGATTGTCCGGGATGAGAGAATGGAAGGATTATAAAAGCCAGAGGAAGTGGAGGGCCACTGTGTGAAGCACCGCTTTCCAGACAGGACAGAAAGGCTGGGTTCTGCACTCAGTGCCAGGGAGTTGGGGTGTGGGAGAGTATGCGCATGGATGGGGAGGGGCTTATGAAGCCACACCCTCTAGTCGAGGAGGTATTGGTGAGTCATAGGTGCATGGACAGAGAAGAGTTCCGCCCCTAGCTGAGGAGCGGCTGGCAAATGATGCTGGGGGGATGAAGGGAAGGGACACAGCCTCTGGTGAGCCACCTGAGCTCTGGGAATGGCACACACGAGCAGCGTTATGTGGACTCTGTAAGCTTAAAAAAGGAGGGAGGAGTGTCCACCAGCCGGGAAAGAATCAGTGAGGAACTTAAAAAGAATTGGAGGGCCGGGCGTGGTGGCACACGCCTTTAATCCCAGCACTCAGGAGGCAGAGGCAGGAGGATTTCTGATTTCGAGGCCAGCCTGGTCTACAGAGTGAGTTCCAGGACAGCCAGGGCTACACAGAGAAACCCTGTCTCAAAAAACCAAAAAAGAAAAAAAAAAAAAAAAAAAAACCAAACAAACAAACAAAAGAATTGGAGGAGAGGGAGTAGAGTGGATTTGATTTTTAAAATATATCATATACATACATGAAATTCTCAAACAATAAATTTAAATTTTAAGTTGCCACAAGACACAGCAATCTCATTTCAACATCATGAAGACACGGCCATCCCACCATATTTCATGACAATAGTCACCAGGGAAAACCACCCAAATGTTCTCAGCCGATGAAGAGATAGTGAAACCGTGGTTCGAACACAATGGCTGATCCCAGGCTGTAGAGGGAGAATCTTCATTCCGCAGCAACAAGAGTGAACAGTATTAGTATTTTGTTTAGTGAAATAAGCCAGTCCCAGAAGGGAAAAATATGGTGTGATTCTACTTACATATGACATCAAAAATAAAATCAAGTTCAGGCAACCCAAGAGTGGAATGAGAGCTGCCAGAGGCAAGGTGGGATTTGGTAATCAGCAGACTTTAATTATGAGTTAAGCAAAACAAATAAACTCTAGACAGTTGCCGTACCAGACAATAAAACTTGCCCTTCTGTTGCTGTGATAAACACTGACCAAAAGCAGCTTGGGGAGGTGAGGACATATTTCACTTAACTCTTCTGCACCACACTCCTCCGTCAGTGATGGAAATCAAGGCAGAGACTCAAGGCAGGAATCTTGAGGCAGGAACTGAAGCAGAGACCATGGAGGAATGCTGCCTGCTCATTTGCTCCTTAGGTTTGCTCCCCCTGCTTTCTATATAGAACCCAGAACCACCAGCTCAGGGATGGCCCCACTCGCAATGAGCTGGGCCCTCCCACATCAATCTTAATCAAGAAAATGCTCCACAGAGATGCCTACAGGCTAATCTGATGGGTTGACAACTTCACAAAAACTAAAGGGCACACTTATAATTAACAACACTGGACCATACAACATCTGCTAGGAGGGTGTTACGATTTGACTACAAATTCCCCCACAGGTTCATGTGTTAAGTGTTCTGTCACACATTGGCAGAACTATTTTGGAAGGTGGTGGGAACTTTAAGAGCCAGGGTCTAGCTGGAAGAAGTGGTCACTGGGCCCATGGCAGAGGTGGGGTGGGAGATGTGGGGGCAGTGAGGGCATGCAATGTTTCCCTGACTCTGTCTTTCTGTGTTTCCATCACTATGAAGTAAACAGCTGTGCTCTACTGTGGTGCTCTACTGGAACACTCTGTCTCATGGCCTGGAACATGAGCCAAATAAACCGTTCCTCACGTGAATCATGTGGGGGTGTGGCTTAGTGAATCTGTGGGTGTGGCTCAATGAATTCTCTGTGGGTGTGGCTCAGTGAATCTGAGGGTGTGGCTCAGTGAATCTGTGGGTGTGGCTCAGTAGAGTGGTTGCTTGGCATGAACAAAACCCTTGGTTTGATCCCCAGTACTGCAGAAAGCTGGACATAATGGTGTATATCTTAATTCCAATACTTAGGGGGGTAGAGGGTGGAAGGTAATCTTCAGCAACACAGCAAGTCCAAGTTCGAAGCCAACCTGTGCTACGTGAGACACCATCTCAGAACTATCGAACTAAAAAGGAATGATTCCTTCTTTCTTGAGACTGTTTTTTCACAGGTGTTTGTCACAGTGGTGGGGAAAGTAGCTAGTAGAGATAAGACACTATGCTATTCTACTACAACAAAATAACTTTTTTAAGGTTCAAAAACAATAGTGGCAGAAGGGAAACCAAGAAAATGGATGAGGAGAAAAGGCCTCAGAGCAGGAGTCAGTCAAAAGCTACCACGTGGACAGGTATCAGGAGGCCTCGGGCTCTGATAGGAACGTTATCTGTGCCTCTGATGAGAGCACATTGCAGCCTACATGAGAAACATCAAGAGGAAAGGACAGGGAAGACATTAGAGAAAACAGCTGGGAGTTGTTTCTTTTCTACCAGTAATAGGAACAAATGTGCAGTAGTCAGAGACTGATGGTACCAGAGTTCTTACTTGTGAGATGGAAGAAGGCATGAGGTTAGGTGAGTGTAGAATGTGGGCAAATGAAGGAAAGTTGTAGTGCAGAGAAAAGCAGGGTTAGACTCCTCACGAGCAGACAGAAGGGCAGACTCCAGGAGCCTGGGCTTACAAGACGGATGGCTCACAGGCAAGAGACCTATAGAACCAAAGACAGCATAGGTAACAGCAATATGCTGAAGGTGTCCAGATGTCCTGCCGTTTTCTTAGAGATGACGATCCTGCACCGTTAGGCGCTAATGAGAGATGTATACCAAGTGTGAGAAGAGAAATGTGGATCCCCACCCCCACCCTCTGTCCAGAACAAGCCAGGCTGGGTGTCAGTGCTCAGCAATGCTGCCCCATCCCTTGAGAATATCATTCTCAACTCAAGGAGCATTTCCTGCCCTGAGCACCCACCCGAAGCTGATCCCTGGAGCCATGCTCTGCTCTGTCAGGCCACTGATTCTCATGCATATGGAATCACTTAGTGGTTTGTTTCTACCCTGTCTACTAGAGGGCAAAAGCCTTGGGGACAAGGACTGTGGACAGTGTCACAGCTCTTCCCTTAATGTCCACAAGTAGAGAGAGCAGCCACTGGTGTGACCAGCTAAGGAACAGCATCTCTCTGTATACTGAGTCTACAAGGAGAGAAGAATTAAGAGATCAGAGGCCAGACAGGAAACGACAGCAAAGACAAACATATTTTTGTTTGGTCACTGGAATACTTAGACCCTGCTTTCCCAGTGTCCGAGGAGCCTGGCAACAGGAACAAGCTGGTTAGAGCTGGGCTTTGCTTTGAGTTCTGTTGCTGAGATAAAATGCATCCAAGGACAGCAGCTTTGAGGAGGAAGGGTTTATTCTAGTTCACAGTTCCAGGGTTCAGTCCATCCCTGGAGTAAAGTCACAGAGGCAGGAGCCCTAGACACATTACACCCAGTCCAAGAGCAGCCGAAGATGAGTGGACTCATGCTGAGGGCTCACCCAGACTCTTCCACAGTCCAGGTCCCAGCACCATGGTGCCCACTTTCAAGCTTGCTCATCTCCATCAATTAAGGCTACAGAGACAGATTCCCAGAGACACATCCACTGGTCTATCTGGATAATCCTTCCCAAGTCACTCCACATTGTATAAAGTTGACAGACTTGGTTCAGTCCTGTTAAGTGTACCGTGGAACCTTTAACATCTACCAAACACTGTTGGGAAAGGAGACTCCTCTTCTAAAATTCTTCTGCATTCTATTATAGTTCTTAAATATAATATGAGGGGCAGGAAGACAGTTAGGCAGGCAAAGGTGGTCGTGGGACAAGCCCAACAGTGTGAGTTTGATCCTCCAAACCATGTAAAAGTAGAAAAGAGAAGCACAAAATAATCCTTTCTCCTTACATGTATGTGTGGGGTGTAGGTGTACACACACAAACACACATGTACCATACATACATTAAGAGATAAAATTCAAATTTTAAAAATATAATCAGGAGAAATATAAGCATTGATGTTCTGATATTCTACCAGAAGTCCTCCCACCTCTCTCCCCCCTCCCACATGCCCCAGCCCTGCCCCACATGCAACACTGGATACAATCTATCCTATGCAGCTCTCTGCCCCACTATAGCTAGAAAAGTCAGGAGACCAGTCTGTCAGGCAGGAGAGTCAAATACCCTACTGATTTCCCCTTCAAAGGAGAGTGAGTCGCCCCAAAATGGACTCAATGTTAACATCAGTTATTTTAGAAATGGGGAACAAGAAGTTTACATGATTCTTTCAATGCTCCTCTTCATTATAGACACACTCTTTGTGGCATTTAAATGACTGTCACTTGCAAAACATCCATTTACCAAAAGCTGCCATCCAAAAACACTTTCACAAACATGTATTTAGTGATTTTTATTATTTTCTCTGCATTTGGGGACTGGTGAATCCTCAGTGGGACTTTCATAAGAATGGGTGGGTCTCAGAGTCGGGGGCAGGGGATGTGATGTTAATGTAAACACTGACTAACACCCTCCTTGTTTCTTGGTCTTTCTCAGGACTTCTCTTACACATGTGGCATAGTCGGCTGTGCTGGTTTCAGCTGCACTTCCCCTTTTATGGAAAATATCAACAGGGATTTTTTTTTCATGGCTGGAGGTCTTTTCCTCATCTAAATATTAAAGCCTAACAAGTCTTTCAGACTTAGTGGTGCATAATCATACTTGTTAATTAGGAGCCGAGTGATGGCTATTAAAAGTTGAAAGAGTTTCCTGGTGACGGCTACATGTTTCAACATGATCCCAAGCTCTGTCAATAACCACAAGGGGAAAAAGAGAGCAAGAGGAAAATGCCTCTCCAGAGCCTTCCATCTGAGAGAAAAGCTAGCGTGTCAGAGCACAGGCTCCACACCACAGCACCAAGGGAGCCCAGATGGGCAGCTCGGGGCTAGGCTTTACTCAGAGAGGGGACAGCAGGACCCGGGGAAGAGCCAGCAGAGTACTAGAATCATTTCTCCTATCAGCTGTGTGAGCTCAAACCTACCACGCAGTCCCTGCCTCAGTTTCCTCCATAGCTTTACAAGAAGCTCACGGGCTACAGAATAGTGTCTCAATTCCAAGTTCTGCATCTACCAGACAACTGAAAAGTCAATTTTCCAAATATGTCAAAAAGCCTAGACGATACACTTTGCCTCTTTCAGAAGCCAAGTGTTCTGGATTATAGCAGCTGGCAACGATAAGCCATGTTTCCGTTGTAGGGAATCCGGGCATTTGCATATGCTACCTGCTTTGTCTCATGACACCTGTGTCCCTGACAAGGATGGAAAGACCTGACAGGTGATATGATTTCTCTGAGGTCTGAAGGTGGGTGTCATGCCTGACCCACCCCCATCCCTGCCCCCAGTATCTCTTTCTTTCACTCAGTACTATTACTCAGTAGTTCAAGTCTAATTACTAACCTGCGGCCAGTTAACCAAGCAGAAATAGAAACTGAGCAGCAAGGAGAGAGAGGAGAAGCCCTCTGAGAAAAGAGATTGCACCTGGCTTCTCTGCACTCAGACAATGTTACTTTTCTATGTCGAACAACCCCCACTCCACACACATACACACACCATTTAATACACTGTGCAACAGAGAGATCAGTCTAAAATAAATTTGTCTTTGGTGACATATTTCTTTAAAACAAATATTAAGCTCAGCTACTGGGGTCTTTGTAGCATGTTATCAAAATAATGAGACATAACTGCTCCATTTATATACCACATGCCTTTTAATGAAGAGGAAAATATACACATCATTCCACAGACCTGATCTCAAATTTATATTTAGATTATTCAGAAAAAGAATTTTTAAAACAGAAGTAGACTCTTCCCAGAGCTCTAGGCTGGAGGTCTGGGCAGCGGTAGTCAACGCTAGCTCAGCCTTACCCAAGATTTCACAAAAGCTACAAGAAGCCACTATGTAGCAACCCTAGGGCAAACCTGGAATCTTTCCCCAGGAGAGACAGTTTGCAAGACAAAGGGCAGGCCAAAAGAAAACCAAAGTTCCCAAGTTCTAGTATGTGGATGAGATTATAACCCCCACACAAAAGTCACTCGTCTACCTGCAACACTGGCTACTCTGCAGTTGAGCAAGTGCAGTCTGCAAAATGCTAGCATATGTTTGGTCTATTTGAAGTTACAGTTGCAGAAGTGGTTTCCTATAACTGATCCCATGTGCTTCTCCTCAAATCCTGTGAGTGACAGGTGAGAAAGCTCAGACCCAAAATCAGTAGCTGGAGCATGGACACTCAGAGGATGGTTTTGTCCCTGCAATGCTGTTAGTGGAACAGCAGCACAAAGCTGGGGTGTGCCATGGTACAAGGCTCAAGGTGCAGACTTCTTCAAGCCAGTATGAACTAGAAAAAGGGCCAGCAAGAGGGTTCAGTGGGTAAGGGCACTTGAGGCCAAGACTGATGATAGGAATTCAATCCCCAGGACACACATGTTAGGAGATACATGACTCTCACAGAGTTGTCCCCTGGTTCTACATGTCATCTGTGGGACATGTGTGCATGTGCCTACACACAACATGCACACACACATAGCCTCGCGAAAAATGAAAAAACAAAAATTAGTGTATATAAAAGAATTTAAAATTTTATAAAAACGTGATTTAAAACTTTCCTAGGCTGACTGCACTGGCCAGACTTGCAGCCTTGAGTTTTGCAAAGATTCTGCTTATTTTTAAAATTCTTTTCTTGAATAATCTAAATATAAGTTTTAGATGAGGTCTGTAGAATGATGTATATATTTTCTTCTTCTGCCACTCAAGCGTAAGCACAAATTTAGAGGTTTATAGGCAAAAGGAAGAACGTGAGGGAGGGAGGGAAGAGAGAAGGATCCTGAATTCACTTGCTAGGATAACTGCTCTCATTCCCTCTCTGAATCTCGCATCTGTGAAGCCAGTGTCTAATTATACCAAGCCAAATCTAAGATCTTAAAAGTTACGAGGGGATCCCTGAAATGTAGTCAGAAATATTAAGACGCAGAAAGCTTCAGGAATCTGTGAAAGTTTCTGGGATTTTATGGGCTCTGGGAACTTCGCTATAGCAAAGATAGGTCATTGTTTCAGAAATAATAAAAAGCACTTACCAAAACCCAACCTCAGCTTCATTCAAGTTGGGGGAAACCTTAACTCTCTACTGGAAGGCTTCCACTTAGAAGGCACATTAATTTGAACTCATTGTTGCATTAGGAAAACAGATGAGTTTCTTAACCTTCCTCTAAAAAATAAGAAGGCAGGTTGCTGGGTGATTTGAATTCAAATCACACCAGACAAGATTAGGCCCCACAGCAGTCCTGTATTCTCAGTGGACACTGACACTTCTTGGTAATCTACTCTTTGTCGTAACCAATGTTTTTGTGGGTTTGAGGAAACTCTTATTAATGTTTTGGTTGTTTTGGATTTTTTTTCTTTTGTGGGGCATTGTTTGGGAGTTTGGAGTCTCTAGGAGCTGAAATGGGGTCTGAGTCTGTGTCCTTGGCAGGCCTGAAACTCCAGGCAATCCTCCTGCCTCCACTTCCAAAGGTCTCAGATTATAAGAATGAGCCACCACAACGGGATTTCACCCTTTCTTCTAGCTATGCTTCTCCTTGTCAGTGGAGCATCCTAGAGAGGTGCAGGGCAACAGAATAATCAGGGTCCGGAGCTGCCAGAGATCTGTCTTCAAACCAAAATATCTGAGTGGCTCCACACTGGTGCATCTTCAGACTGTAGATTTGTAATCTGGGATACTGTGCATGGAGGTTGTATATAGTTTTCACTGATGGTGCGCAGAAATGATCTATTTGCAAGCAATTGGTCTTGAAAACCCATAAACAAACAAACAAGCAAGCAAGCAACTCAAACACAAGCAAAGAAAGTCCCTCAATAAGTAATTGTTAAGAAATAGAAGCAAATTTTGACTAATAAACTACAGGAAAGATGAGCACACCTTAAGATATTCAGCCTCTGAACATACTGAATGGTCTTGAAAAAAAAATCAAGCATGTTTGGTTTTGGATTTTGTTTGTCTGTCTGTTTGAAAGCAAATCTCACCGTGTACCCCTGCTTGGAACTCCCAAATATCCTCCTGCCTCTGCCTCCCACATGCTTAGCTTTAAAGCATACGCTACCCCACCGTGCTGAAAATCAAATGTTCTGAAAAGCCTATGTGCACTCCTAATTTGGGAAGAGCAGGCACGCAGCTCTACAAATGAGCACATTTGCATGTCACGTATAATGGGCGCACATGCAATCGAGAAGTATAAACATGAACCTTGCTGGCATGGGGGCTAATCACACTTAATAATTTGTACCAGGGCAAAGCGATGCATTTTAAAGTTATCTGTTCCTTCAAAGAAGTGAATCACAAAGCCATCTGCTCACTGCTGCTCTTGCTTAAATACTTCAGTGGAGCGCCTCCTCCAGGTTTTCTGAGGACACCACGTCTTAGCATTAACTCCTGCGCGTACGTGTAGCCTAGCACACAGTTGTCTGCCTGGTTTACTCACCACACTCTGTCAAACGTTTGCAAGGCTTCTCAAATGCATGGCCATCTTTCAGAGTCAGAGAACTTGCTCACTGGTTTTGCCCAAAGAGCATGCTTCAGGCTCAACTCTGGGAGTGATTCCTGAGTAGTCTCAGCAATTTCCATAGTCATGTCTCATCTAGAACAGCATGGAAAAGCCTTCCACAACACAATGACTTTTTAATATATAGGAAATGTCTAGACTGACAATGGAAGTTATATGTATTGAAAGGGAAATAAATAGTAACTAAAATGTGTTAAAGCAGGAGCTACTTGGTCCCACTGCTAAGGACATGTCCTAAACTCATTTCAGACAACCAAGATGTCTAGAGTTTAGTGGAAGCTAGTTCCCACTTCCCTCTCTGACCTGCTTGCAAGTCTGACTGCTTACAACTCAATCATGTCTGCAACAATCTAGAACCAAAAGATGAGCATATTTCTTCCCTAGGTTGCTTCCCTATTGCTGTGGTACAACATTGACCAAAAGCAACCTTGGGGCGAAAGGCTTATCTGACTTACAGGTTTCAGTCCATCACTGAGGAAGGGAAAGGCAGAAACTAAAACTTGTCCTGCACCTGGAGACAGGAACTGAAGTAGAGACCATGGAGGAGTGCTGCTTAGTGGCTTGCTCCTCGTGGCTTGCTTGGCCTGCTTTCTTATGCAGGACCATCTGCCTAGGAAGAGCACTGCCCACCCACAGTGGGCTTGGTCTTCAAAGTAAGGTTGATATTTTCTTTTTATTATCGTTGTTGCATTTCAGTGTGTGTGTGTGTGTGTGTGTGTGTACATAGGTGCTCATGTGCCATGGTGTGAGTGTAGAGGTCACAGTACAAACTTGCAGGAGTCAGTTTTCTCTTGCTACCAAGGGAATCCCAAGAACTAAACAGT
Organism: Mus musculus; assembly: GCF_000001635.26. Lineage (NCBI taxonomy): Eukaryota > Metazoa > Chordata > Mammalia > Rodentia > Muridae > Mus > Mus musculus. Next base: position 144,747,623 of record NC_000072.6, read on the forward strand.
ATCCTCAGGCTGCCTAGCAGGTGTCTGAACTGGGCCAAGGTGATTATATCTACACACTTTTCTTTTTTATTGGTTATTTTATTTATTTACATTTCAAATGTCATCTCCCTTTCCTGGTTTCCCCTGTGCAAACACCCTATCCCATCTACCCTCCCCCATGTTTCTATGAGGGAGCTTCCCCACCTACCCACCCACTCCCACATCACCACCCTAGCATTCCCCTACATTGGGGCATCGAGTTTCCACAGGACCAAGGGGACCTCCCCTCCCACTGATGCCACATATGCAGCTGGAGCCATGGGTCCCTCCATGTGTACTCCTTGGTTGGTAGTTTAGTCCCTGGGAGCTCTGGAGGGTCTTGTTGGTTTATACTGTTGTTCTTCCTATGGGGCTACAAACCCCTTCAGCCCCTGCCACCCTCCCAGTGAGTATCTACACACTTCTAACTCTAGGACTCCATCCCGACTGACCTCCTACGGTAATAAAATCAGGCCAGGAAAATCAGTTGGCTTGGAATGGCTGAGCAAATGCAGGGTTTTCAAAGTGATATCATTGCATGGAGACCGGTGGCACCACTGCAGAGACACCACCAGCCCCCTTCTCAGACAGACAAATAGACAATTCCCAGGAAGTTTCTGCATGGATTTTTGTGTCTGTTACTTCCGTTACAGCCAACTCTGTGAGTGTGGAAGTCTATCTCCCTAGTAAACGTCAAACTTTTCAAGTAATTATGATTTGGTTTTAAATACATACATTGTTTTCTTCACACTCTGACACATCCATGCATTGTGCGGGGTTATTTTGTTTTTGTTTTTGTTTTTCTTTCTATTCTGAAGAAGGATCAAATGTCCAGTTGGAATTAAACTATGGCATTTCCATCTGGTGAGCATGACACCTTACATAAAAGAAAGATAAAGTGTCCCCTCTCCCTGTGAGTTGGAGCTGCTGTTAACACAGAAGCCTGGAGCCCCGTCCCTCTGTCGCAGACACAGGACGAGCACACGTTAACAATCCAACATTCATTTCTCATAGGGCACTGTCCTTTGCCGATTCACGGAACACAGGCCCTTTATACCGCACACCCTAAAGATCTTTAATTGGTAGTTAGGAAACACGCTCTTGCTAGTCCGCCCAGTCTCTTTTAAATATTACAGTTTTAAATACTCATTTAGGGAAACTAATGAGAGCGAGAAAGAAGGTGGATATGTTGTTTGCAAAATTAAAAATTTTCAGGACATCAGTCCAGCAGGCATAAAACAAATAACTAGATAATCAAACAGTAAAGAGCAAACTAGAAGTAATAAGAGCACTTCTTTAAGCACTTTATTGCACACATATGCAATACTTACTTCCATCAAGACGTTTATTATCCGTTTGTTTTTATGAACTCAGAATGCACAAGTGCATGCTATTGTTCCAACACGGACCGCGGTGGCAATATGTATTAAGGATAATACAGAAAATGTTGCTAAATGCATTCTGTATTATGGTCCCATAATACAGCATGCAAATGTGTCTGACTAAGCAGGCACAGGAGACGGCCGCCAGTGTGCACGCTGTGGCATGTATTATGAATTATGCATAAAAACTTGGCTAAACCATAGTGAGTCCACTGGCGTCCTATGGTGTCCGAAGGAGGCTCAAATCCCAAAGCTAGCCCTGGGGTATCCCTAACCACCAATCGTTATAGTAATGATAATAATAATAATAATAAAACAGTACCATGAAAACAAAAGGCAGTATTCTCTCACGCCAGGTAAGGTTTTGAAATAAGTGCCGAGATTGGAAGACACTTTGAAAAGAGAGCTAAAAGGCTATCTTACATCATCACCCACTTACAGTCTTTGAAAATCATCCACTGCAATTCAGATAGGACAAAAGCTGCACTCGGGTTTCGCTGTGATTTCTGGGTTGGGTTTTGTTTTGCTTTGTTGTCTTTTCCCCCCTTCATCTTTTTCTTTTTCTCCTTCAAGAAATGGCTATTACAGCAATGATCTGCACTATCCCATAAAAACCCAAGTGACCAAACTCTTAGGCCATGGAGGTGCAAAGTCTTCCTGCATTGAAAGATGAACATTTACAAAAGTGAATTTTAGTCAATTAAAAAGAAAATGAGTATAATATGTCTAAAAGCACTCTATAGTGGAAATACTAACCAGTATTTGCAGAGCCTCTTAAGGAACCAGTTTTTTATAAAAAAAAAAAAAAAAAAAAAAAGAAAGAAAGAAAGAAAGAAAAAGTGCAATGAGCATGTAACCTACTGCCCATTAACAAGAAGAAATGAACTTTCCCCAGTTGCCATTACATAGAGAGATTCTTGAAAATAAGTATGGCTAAAAACTCGCCATCCCAACTTTTAGGTAGCTGAGGCAAGAGGATTGATGAGTTTAAAGCCAGGCTGGGCAGTATAGAATATTCAAGGACAGCCTGGGCTATGTAGCTTGAGCTACAGATAAGACCTAAGGAGAGAAAGGAAGAGAAGGAAAAAAGGAAGGGTGAAAGAGGGAGAGAGCAGCGGAGGAGGAAAAAACGAGGAAGAAGAGAAAGAGGAGAAGGAGGGGGAGGAGGAGGAGGAAGAGAAGGAGGGGGAGGAGGAGGAGGAGGGGGAGGGGGAGGAAAAGGAGGGGAAGAGAAGGAGGAGAAGACATGTTTAATGTGCTATCTGGACATAAGGCAGAACTAAAGTGCACATCTGAGGGCATGACAGCCGCGTGAGGAGGCCTCCCCTTGGAATGAGGGTGGGAAACCACCAGCAGCCTCTGTCCACAGTAGGTGAGAAATGGATGCCTAGAAACACGTGTCCGGGTACAGAGAAGGGGTGGGAGCTAGCAGCTTGGGCAGCCAGGCAGGACAGATTCCGCCCCTGGAAAAGCTGTAAGGGAAATGGGTTGGAGTGAAAGCTGCAGGTAAAGTTCTGGGCTGGGGTTCTCATCCGACTCTTGGCTCCACGGGGTTTCCTGTCCTTCTTACCCAGAAACCAGAAGCAGACATATGCAATGAAAAGCCCAAGAGGATCATTGCTATAGAGCCAAGTATGTGAAAATCGTCAGACCTGCAGCACGGATGCTAACCCAGCACGTCTCCAAGAAGTCCACATTGAGCTCAGCTCACTGGGAATCAGACATAACGCTAAGTTGGTCCTCGCTGTGAACGAGGGGGGTCGGGGCGCTCAAGGACAGTGCCCCCCCCCCAGCACCCCCCCCCCCCGAGCAAGTTACTCTTGCTGTGTTTGCCTCCTTTCTCAATAGGAACACCAGGCAGACTCCGATGCTGAACATTTATTATTAAAACAAATGTTCACAAGCTTCTATTTAAAGAATAAGACTCTTGGGTACACTTACACATATGTATGCAAAAAGAAAAAAGAAAAGAAAAATACACACTAGTGTTTGTTTCCAGATTGTTTTCTTTTGTAAGAACTAGCGCAGCCGAGGAACCTAGCCAGTCTGGGGTTGGTGCTGAGCTACTGAAAACAGGAGTAACGGTTTGGGATGGGACCCGTTGGCAGGTTCCCATGCTTGCAGGGATGACACATCCAGGGGCCACACAACAAGGATTTAACACTTTTTCAGAGATTCCTGCAGCTGAAACGCCCTGGGCACCACAGGATCAGGTCTGTACACGCAGTAGGACAGGGCAGTGGCCGGTCCGAGGATCGGGAAATGTGAAGCTCACGAGGAAAGGATGGCTTCTGAGGAAGTCAGGGCAGCTCGCCTTCCTCTACCACCTGCCTCCCATCAAGTCCTTTAGCACAAAGTTCAGCCCCCAACAGACAGGAGCATGAAGACACTGCGCCTCTGAGCACGGCTAGGTGCCCACACTCCAAGCGTTTGACAATTGCTTCCCGCACTCTCCCCTGTGCCCCTTCACCCCTCTCAGAAGCCACCAAAAGAATCACAGAAAGTGTCTCCAGAGCACTTTGGTTCCCAGCGGGGAGCTGGAGTGTTTGTGATATCCATTTTGATACAAACCTAAATTAGGCCTCTGGAAATAGGTAATGCATAAAAAGAAGCATTCTGTGTCACCAAATTATTATTACAGGTTACCGTGAGCCCCAGAAGGCAGAGGCAGGCTCTGCAGCCCCCCACTGGGGTGAATGTTTTCATGAAATCATAGACCCCATCTCAAAAGACACTTCAGGTGAGTTTGCAACTAGGCAAAAACTCTGCAGTTGACCCGGAGGATTCTGAGAGCTGGTTTAAGTGGGGAAATATAAACTGGCGGTTAAACAAAGGACCAGGGCAGTGTGTGGCGCTGGCTTCCTGCAGGTACAAACTCAGCAGCTGACAAAGCCAGGACAGGCAGGCATCTCTGAGCCTTTCCAAAGGCTTCTCTATGAAGACTTAGAGGGTTTGGTGGGGCAAATGTACAGAGCAGCATATATTTAAAAAAACAAAAAAACAAAAATATATTTCTCTTATGATAAAGCCACTGACTTTATCTATTAAAGCAATCAGCATATCTGACATGCTGACATATATCATATTGAATATTAACACAGTATTGAATATATTGCTATTTCTTTTCACCTGTACTGTTCATATGATCGAATCCCTGCTCAAAGTTTTTAAATGTCTGGACTGTAACTAAAAGACAAAGAAACCAAGACTGGAGAGATGACCCAGCAGCCCGGAGCACATACTGCTCTTGTGGAGGACCTGAGGTCAGTTCTCAGTGTCCATGTGGGGTAGTTTACAACCAACTGTAACTCTAGCTCCCAGGGAACCAGCGCCCTCTTCTGGCCTCTGCTGGCCACGTCCACACACACATGCCCACACATGGACATACACTCATGCATGTAACTATAAAACATGAAATGGGATAAAGACATCCATAGGCATCTAAGAATGTGCAGTAAGCCTCTCTACATTTTAATTCTATTGTGAGTCTCCCCAGTCGACATGTTGTAATATTTGACTCTCCCTTACTCTCCCATCACTAAATTAACACAAAAAGCATTCTTCCTATCAATCATGGCTGCACTGAAAACTTCAAATGCAAGACCATTGCCTCGTAAACTGACTCATGAAGGGAGTGTGCCCAGTTTGTATGTTGTCTTCTTGCCATTTAGTTTCTGACTGGAACGGTCAGAGGAGTCCAATCCTATACTAGTGACTTAGCTTTCCATCTTTCTCTGTGTGTATACTTTGATTAAAAAAAAAAAAAAAAGACTACTATGTGTGTCTGTCCTATGTCACTGAAGGAAACAGTCATGGCAGAGTCCCTGTTTCTCAAGACACAGTAAACACCTCACAAACTGTCATCCCTCACCTTGGAATTGCTGGTGTTTGTTGAAGCGATGGAACAACTAACTGGAGGTTCTTCAGAGTTAGTCTCATGAATGGATAAAGAAGAGAATTTTCAAGAGCGGGATGATGTGGGAGATAAGAAGGATGATTGGGGGTACCCAGTGGCTCTCCTGGGAGTCTTGGTGAGCTATGAAAATGGACCAGACTTCATAGCTGGCTGGGATTCTAGCCGAGTTTCTAAAACTAGAAGGTCTCGGAGTTTGTGATCTATTGTTTCCAAAAATGCAGCCCATGAAATAGCAGCCCCTTACTAATAGCCAGGCATTATGTTTTGGTCTTATTTGCATCGACAGCCTCAACTTCAGACTGAGAAAATGCCTGTTTGGTCCCTACAGTACACTTTAACTTTTCGAGTTCTGCAATGGAGCTTAAGATGTGCCAGACACTGCAGCTTGATTCAAGGCACTTTTGAGTAGTGGAAGACTTGGCTGGCTCAGATTCTCTGGATGTCACTGGGACGCCAGCTACTGAAATGAAATCTCTTGTGTTTCCATTTTCCAAAATAATTAGATTTGCATATCTCATATCGTCTCCTCTAATCACAGCTAAAGCAGCTCGCTGTCAACAAGGAATTTTTTGAAGTCTCTGCTGGCTGTCTGTCCACACAAAGCATACCTGTACTGTCCATTCCCTGGGAAACTGTTTTTGCTACAGCTGCCAACTTAAAAAGAGTCCCACGCCCATGCTGTTCAGAATCTGTTCGGCTCAAATTTAGATTCATTGGTACTTTTCCATAGTTACATTTCTCATTCGGTTGGTTGATGTTTCTTTTTATTTATTCTGAAGTTTTCGATGTAAGCCGAACAGGAATGCCACCTTCTAAAATTACTACTATCATACCATGCTCCAATGGAACATTAGCAGGAAGCAATATTCTACAAAGCCACCAGGCATACAGCGCCCTAAATAACATCGCAGTTACCGCCCTGAGCACACAGTTTTGAATAGAGACAACTGAGGACCTCTCCGCACTGGGCTGCTTAAAAATAGTTTTAACCCAGATGCCCAAGTGCCAGACTTGCAGTTCCTCAGGCTGATCCCCAGTCTGGGCTGCTTGTTCTGAAGGGAAAGCATTCAAAACATTGCAACAGGGCCTCAACTTTGACCCTTTTCACTTAAACATGAGACTCTTTTTTAAAAGTTTGAATTCCAGAGGGAATCGCTGAACTCTGACCTGCTTAAAATTAGTTTTGTTCCAGTGCCTTCACGGTGACTCAACGGGCCAATTTTCCAGGCACTTAAGGGGTTTCTGCCCCTGAAGATTCCAGTTCAAGTCCACAGCTAAGTTTGCTGGTCAGATGAGAACACTTTGTCCCAGGCTTTCCAGCAGCTAATTCCAGTTCCTCAGCCCTCTGCCAGATGTGGGTATTACTCAGTATCTCTCTCTCTCTCTCTCTCTCTCTCTCTCTCTCTCTCTCACACACACACACACACACACACAGAGAGAGAGAGAGAGAGAGAGAGAGAGAGAGAGAGAGAGAGAGAGAAACCCCTTTTTGTTTTTCACACTTATAGCCTTTTAGGGAGCAGAGTTTTCCACCCACCACTGTCAAGGGCAAATGTTTGTCATGATTACATAAACATTAGTTATTAGCCTCACTTGCACCAGACCCAAACTTCTAGCTTCTGGCATATTTATAAAGCAGCCTTTCTAGCTGAAAGTGTATTGATGGGGGATGGGGTGGCTGCTGGGATTTTATTTATAGTCTGTTAGAGATTTTAGGAATGAAATATTCCACAAGGAGTTAAGAGGGATGGGGGACAAGAGAAGAGCAAGGAGTTGGGTAAGATGGAAATGTATTATAAGGCAGAGTTTACTGTGTAAAATTAATAGATACTGTCAGAAATGTATTTTTAAGAAAGAAATGTACATGCCTTCAATGGAGTTTGTCAGCTGTGTTTCAAACCTTGGGGCAGGAAATAAAGATCCAGGAAGGATTCACCTTGATCTAGTCCTTGGAAACTCTTTTCCCCATTCAGGAAGAACTAACCTAGCAAAACTGAAACAGCGCCTAACTTCATTCCCAGACACCAAGCTGCTTAAGGAGCGAAGCAGCTACTGGTCTAGAAACCGACCCTGGATAAACTCCTCATTTAAAATACTTCAGGAAAGTCAAGGACACATTGGTTCAGCGAAAGGAAATCCATTAAGGTGTAGGAAGCCAGGAGGGAAAGAAAGAAAGAAATGTTAACACAATTAGTTAACCAGGAAAAGAATCGATATGGCACAAATTACTCTATACAAATTACATACCGTGTTAAACAAGGAGTCGTTATTGTCTCCGATAGATGAGTGTGCTGTGGTGAGAGACGGTGCACAGGGTGATTGCGTTCATCAGATGCAAACACTTGGTGTCCTTAAAAATCTACCAGTTTTCAGAGAGTGTGCAGGCATCTCTGTGTGTGCATGTGTGTGTCCCACATGTGTGTGTGTCCCTGTGTTCCAGGTCCATGAATATACGGATATGTGCACTCATCACCTACACAGAGGCCAGAGCAGGCCATGATCTCTTCCTCTGTTGCTCTCCACTCAGCCCTTTACAGCGGGGCCTCTCACCTTTACAGCGGTAGAACCTAAAGTCCACCTTTTCAGACTCCCTGGCTGCAGAGCTCTCAAAGTCTACCTGGCTCTGCCTCCAGTCCCGGGACCTCCAGTCTATGCAGCCATGCTTGCCTTTTAAGGTTCTGAGACTTCAGTCTCCAGGTTTCATGCCTGTCTAGCAAGCACTCTTAGCCACTGAGCTATCTCCCTGCCCTACCAGCTGTGTCCTTACAAAATGGATATTTCATCCCCCGTGCTATGGCCTAATGCAGGAAGACATAGGCAACACGAGCTCAGAAAAGAGCCAGCAACAAAGGTGCAGTTTAATGCTCTCTCTCCCTGTTGCTGTGTGGAACTCAGTCTAATTCTCAGGCTTGGAAAAATAACAACTACTCAGCATAGCTGGTCTAGGCAAGGCATCTTTTGTTTTCTACATATGTACAAAAAAAAAAAGCAACATTGTTGTTCAAAATGTGGAGATGGCCAAGCTCTCCATAATTGCTCATTACTTAGATCCACGCAAAGTGCTACATAACTGCTCATTAACTTATCCATTTTGTTTTCACTCAGGGCATAAATCAGTCAAGAGATAAATATTGAATGTCCCCAGGTTTCTTAAATTGTGAACATATTTGGAACCCATTCCTCTACCATCCGTGCATGTGAAATGCTCTGGTTTCTTTGGGGCGCTTAAGGAAACAGCCATTAGTACTTTTGAAAACTAGGTCAATTATTTATGTAGGAAGAGGTCACCTGAAATGAAAACTGTAAGTGCTGTGGCCTTCAAACGACATGAAAATTAGTATAAATCGTGTCAGACGCTAATGAAATACTCACAGGTCAGACGGTAAATGGCTGCATTTAAATAAAACAAAATCATTCAGTAGTGTTTCCAGGTAAGGGCATTAATTTGAAGGATCTGCCAACATACGATTAGCGTGGTAGTTTCGTAATCCTTTAATTGTCTTAATAATGAAATATGCTGCTAATTATGTAGGGTATTTTGGCTTTACATTCCAAAAGAGATATTTGCACTTTTTGTATATGTTGTAAAAAACTAATATACCGTGTCAGTAAAGAGTAATTGAACCGGTTTTAGAGCACGTGTACTCAGTAATCTAAATGCAAAGGTACTTCCCATCTAGAGCAGTCTCCTTAGAGCACCACTCAAAGCTGAGCTGTGACTCATAGTGCTGTTAGCCTGTCCTGAGACGGCTTTCCAAGTTTGTACACATGTGGCCATGTACTTGTACACGCATGTGCACACGCGTGCGCGCGCACACACACACACGCACAGGCACACACAAGCGTGCACACACACACACACACGCATGCACACACACACACGCACAAACACACACACATGCACACACACACACAGAGACTGGGGTGGGGGGATGATTAGTCTTGGTTTAACATGTGATTTGAAACAAAATAAAAATTCTAAAGCTAGGTTTACAACTGATTCCAAAGACAACCCAAGAGAGAGAGAGAGAGAGAGAGAGAGAGAGAGAGAGAGAGAGGTTTTCCAGAATATTTGGAACAGGGTATTATTGTTGGAACAAGGGCCTTACTACTCCAAGTGATAATCTTTTAAAAAAGCATGAAGACATAAATGATAGTGTATTACCTGAAAGAATTAAACTGTGTTTTTACTTAAGTCTGCTGAATCAAACAGAGCAGACACAAAGCTTCTAACCAGCTCTCTGTGCGTTGTAACACAATGAAATTAACCTCAGGTTGATTTGGAAACTACTGTATATCACATGAAATTGATTTAACATTTATAGTTTTCAAAAAAAGTATAATTTTTTAAAAAAGAAAATAAACCTTATCTTCACAGATATTTACACGCAACTTCAAACTGGAGGCTTCGTAGATATTGGTTTGTGTTTTGGGGTTTTATTTTTCCTCCTGTACGTAGTCAGAATCTGACAGGAGCTTATGGTCGGATTATGCACAGAAACTGCAAATTTAAACAAGGTGTGATCGGAGAGACTTCTCACGTGTTATTGTATCACACCGTAGCAGACCGCTAATGTATGCGCAGCTCCAAAATAGCCTGAGTTATTACCACACAGCATTGACAAGCCACCAAAGCTCCAACAGTGGGAGTACCTTTCAAGAGGCAGGGCCTCCACGGCTGTGCCGGATCAAAGGGTCGCTCTTCCCATTGACCTTTGACATGAGCACGTCACTGCCTCCTGATCTGGAGGTCTCACTTCGTGTCAGGCTCCTCATTCTGACGAAAGTTGTTTCACCACTGGAACCACGACAGTGGGGCTCCGAGGCTCCATAATATTTAATTGACTCAATTATGGAACAAGTTCTCTCTCTTCCTCACCATGCCCTACTTTCCTCTAAGTTGCACTTGAATTATTGATGAAATCGCAATAAAGCATCTCTTTGTTACACGTGGTTCACAAGTCAAGAAGCAGCTTCATGGTTAATTTTTAGGTTCGACGTGATAAACGCTTTTCTTGTCCTTACTCGGGAAAGTCGATTGCACGGTACAAACTTAAGAGGACGGTTCATTTTTCCTGTTGTTTTGAGAGCGTGGTTCCCATACAAGTCAAGCAAAAGAAAGAAACAGAAGGCCGGTTTGCCGCACTTGGGTCTTCCGGGTGACAGGGACCAGACTTTGAAACTGTTGATTCTTCCTTTGCTCCAAGATCTGCTAAACTCCAGAGAGGGGTGGAGGTGATGACTTCTCACTGACTACCACGTGACTGTGACTGAAAGGCCTCTGTCCCCTTCTACAGACAACAGCTTCAATGATCTCTCCTCCCTCCCTGCCCCCTCTCTGTGTCTGTCTCTCTCTCTCTCTCTCTCTCTCTCTCTCTCTGTGTGTGTGTATATGTGTGTATGTGTGTGTGTATGTGTGTGTGTATGTGTGTGTATGTGTGTGTGTATGTGTGTGTATGTGTGTGTATGTGTGTATGTGTGTATGTGTGTGTGTATGTGTGTGTGTATGTGTGTGTGTGTGCATGTGTGCGTATGTGTGTGTGTATGTGTGTGTGTGTATGTGTGTGTGTATGTGTGTGTGTGTATGTGTGTGTGTGTATGTGTGTGTACGTGTGTGTGTGTGTGTGTGTGTGTGTGTGTGTGTGTGTGTGAGATACGTCTATGTGTTTGTGCCGGGAGGGGTTTATATGTAGAATGTGTGAGGACAGTCTTTGGTATCCTTCCTCAGGACCTCAGGAGTCACCCATGTATTATTTGAGACAGAGTCTTACACATACACACACACAAAGAGAGAGAGAAGGAAAGAGAGACAGAGACAGAGAGAAACAGAGAAAGAGACAGAGAGAGAAAGAGAGAGAGAGAGAACTAGAACTGGAATTATAAGTGTGCCACCACACCCTGCTTTTATTAAAAAATAATATTTTGCATTTTACTCTCTGAAGTACTCATATTCTGACCCTTTCCATCCTCCACTGCTTCCACCCAGTTCATCCTAGTGTCCCCAACTCTGTCCCCCTCCCAACTTCAGCTGTAGTCACTAACAATCCTGAGTTTAATCAGTGCTGCTTAAACATACATGGCTGTATGTCCGTGCAGGACACACCCAGAGTTTCACATGCATGTTGGAAGTGGACCCCAGGCCCTCCAGGCTTACACAGCCAGCGTGTTACAGGCTGAGCGCTACCCCCAGACCCAGAGGATGTTTTAAAATCACAACCTTTTCTCTGTTACTTCCTTGTCCTTGCTTCTATTACTGGGAGAAACAAATAAAAACAAAACAAAACAAAACAAACAAACAAAAAAACCAACTCCACAAGGTCCTACATGAGACAGCCCCTGCCTACCAATCTCCTCCCACACAAACACTGCCTTTCTTTTCTGCAGTCACAGTGACCTGTTAGTTTCTACACAGCCCAAGCTTTTCAGGGCACTGTTTCCGGTGAGGAGACATGCTTGCCACAGCGAAAGCATGGGGGTCAGAGGGCAACTTCCAGGGCTCTGCTCTCTGATCTTGCAGCTCCACCCTCGGAGCCAACTCCGTGGCCGATATTCCAAGCTTCAACCTGCTTCAGAGCCGCCTGTCAGGGATTCTCTGCCCTCACCTTCCATGTGGTCTTACGTAGGTAGCTTGAATTTTCTACTCCTTACGACAGCCCCAAACTCTTTTTCTTGGGAAAAAGTTCTGGAATTTCCTAAGTATGTACAACTACCTTGTATCTCCTCCCAACAGGTTGTGTGCATCCCACATGTAGCTTTGAAGATGCATGCGGCCAGCCACAAACCCCCAAAGCCCTTGCTGCCCTCTGTCCTCCCTGGAAGGTGATCCACCACTTGGAACAACCCATGCCGGCCTCTTCCAGCTGCGGTTCTCACCACTGAGCTGTCGGTAACCCCCAAGTCCATTTAGAGCATTGATTGTGACTGATTCCATGCCTTAATTAAACATGGAAATGCGTCATGAACTATCAGATCAGAATGAACGTTTCCTGGGACCAAACTGATTTCTTTGGACAGGATAGAACATGTTTTTAAGAAACTTCAAAAACCTCAATGGCATCATATAACTTCAGAAATTTGGATGATGTTTCTTTAAAACTAGCAATTTGTGAATTTTAAATCTCTTATCAAATGCCTTTAAGCTTTTCTGCCATTTATAATAACTTGGGAACAAAAATGAACGTGTGTGTGTGTGTGTATACATCCTGGTCCAAGAGAGCCGTACCTGACACTGGGAAGCTTGATATCAATCCACTGATAAACAATGACAGATATCAGTTGAAGCGTCACATGCCCACACTCACATGCCACACACTTTGCACTTCTATGGTTTCTAAGCGACAAGTGTCTCCACCAGTTCATTATACCAGAAAGGAAAGCACTCTGTATGTGCCACCGTCAGGAGCTGTGAGAACTTCATTTTTCTCACTGGATTATAAGCTTCCTGATGGAGTACCCAAGCCTTCTTTTCTCACTGTTGTAACTTCATTACCAATTTTTTTTTAATGAAAGTTTTTTTTTCACCAATTTATAATGAGTGACTGTGAAGTGCTCCGCTCTTTTTTTAAAATATTTTTTATTATTATGTATTTTCCTCAATTACATTTCCAATGCTATCCCAAAAGTCCCCCATACATTCCCCCCCCCACTTCCCTACCCACCCATTCCCACTTCTTGGCCCTGGTGTTCCCCTGTACTGGGGCATATAAAGTTTGCATGTCCAATGGGCCTCTCTTTCCAGTGATGGCCGACTAGGCCATCTTTTGATACATATGCAGCTAGAGTCAAGAGCTCCGGGGTACTGGTTAGTTCATAATGTTGCACCTACAGGGTTGCAGATCTCTTTAGCTCCTTGGATACTTTCTCTAGCTCCTCCATTGGGGGCCCTGTGCTCCATCCAATAACTGACTGTGAGCATCTACTTATGTGTTTGCTAGGCCCCGGCCTAGTCTCACAAGAGACAGCTATATCAGGGTCCTTTCAGCAAAATCTTGCTAGTGTATGCAATGGTGTCAGCGTTTGGAGGCTAATTATGGGATGGATTTCTGGATATGGCAGTCTCTAGATGGTCCATCCTTTTGTCTCAGCTCCAAACTTTTCATTACCAAATTTATAATGACAGAAATGCTATATATATATATATATATGAAAGAATTGACTCCCAGTAAAACTGATTTGAATGAGTAACCAATAGTTGAGATGAATCGTAGGTTGGGCTGGCATGTAGCTCAGTGGGAGAGTTACGATGGTTCAAATACAACATTACTTATGTTAAATTGATTATCATTAATTCCAAATAGTTGCCCATATCCATCTTTTTTGTGAGACTGTATGGGTTCTTAAGCCAAAAAATGGAAAAAAATCATGTGTGTAATAGTTTTTAAAATCTTAATTATTATTTATTTAAAATAACATTGTGCAACATAACAAGGTTTCTGCCTTTTAACTTAGGGACTATATTTAATATTACACAGTTAGGTTTCCCTAGGGACCCAGCCATGATCGCCGTATCCTTATTAAGACATTAAGTATCCGCCACTTGCCATCTCATTCTCCCCTGTAATGAAAAGCAGTAACCGTGCTCTATTTATTCTCCTCCTTCCAAGAAATCCAAAGCAACCAATGTTTTCTGAAGAGGGACTGTTAAATGTAAAAATGGGAACATAACTTAAATGAATTTTTATTAAGAAAATAAAAGAGACGTTAATAAGAAAAACCAAGCTATCTAGAGTCCAGGCACAAGATGACTCTGTGATAATTCTTATAAACCACGCTGAGTTTTACCAGGAAAAAAAAAAAAGAAAAAAAAAAAAAGAAAGAAAGAAAGAAAGAAAGAAAAAGAAAAAAAAACCCAACAACTTACAAACACTTAAAATTCCAAAAAGACAGGAGGGACTTATTATATTTATGAAAGGTTTTTATCTTTTATCTTTTCAGGTCCTCTATCATGGAGATGGCACAAACAAAGATAGCTTTTAATTACTGCACTTAGCTGATTTACAAATTGATGAATCCGAGGGGGGGGGGGCGGGACAAGCAACACAAGAACATTCAAAAGCATTTAGGACACAAGGCAGGATGTGGGTCATACATTAGAGCCAGGAACGCGGAGGGATAATGGTGTCAGTGTGGCCCCAACCTTTCAGTCAATTACGAGGAATTGCTAAAGACAAGGAAACGTTAAGTCATTATGACCCTGGCCGGCACTCATACATATAAACAGATGTGCGCACATGCTCACACGCCCACGCACACACAGATACTCTTCCGTGGGTTTTCAAATACTTTAAAACATTGTAGCTATATTCCCAAAACTTATCTTATTCCTCTAATCTGCTTCTAAACACAGGCGCCCATAAAGCATCATTTAAATGGTTGCGTAGGTTAAACCCAATAGCATCAAGCTAGAGTACGATCCTCTAAGACACTGTCTCCCCATTTAGTATAGAAAGCATGCTCCAGAAATCCAGCCCCCTCCCATCCCATCTTCACCGTGGGACCAAAACGAAAAATGCCTCTCGTGAAGCGCTAGCATAAAATGCGCTAACTTCTGGGGCTGGGGAGATGGGCTGATGGTAAGGTGGACCTGAGCTTGGATCCCCAGAACCCACATAAAAGTCAGGCTTGGTGGCAGAGTGCATGCCTATGATCTCAGAACTGGGAGGAGAACGCAGGAGGACCCCTGGAGCTCCTGGCCAGACACTCCAGATGAGCTCCAGCTTCAGTGAGATACCCTGTCTCAAGAACTAAGGTGAGCGGGCTGGAGAGATGGCTCAGTGGTTAAGAGCACTGTCTGCTCTTCCAGAAGACCCAGGTTCAATTCCCAGCACCCACATGACAGCATCACAGATACTTATAACACTAGTTGCAGGTGACCCAAGATTCAGTTCTCTCTTCTGACCTCTGTGGGCAGCAGGCACACACATGGTATATAGACATGCAGGCAAAACACCCAAACACATGGCATGTTTAATAATGTGGAGAGCAACTGGGGAAGACACACAAAATCAATCCCTATGAACAAGTATACTCACAAACAATGAAATTCTATAGTTTTTATTTGCATTCTTTGTTTAATATGTATTCTTTTTTCCATATACATATACAGTGTGTGTATATACACAGACGTGTACCCTGAGAGAAGTTGAGATAGTATCTAATGTAATATATGGCTGACTTGACTTCTTGATCTTCTTCCTTCCTTCCACCTTCCAAGTGTGTGTGTGTGTGTGTGTGTGTGAGAGAGAGAGAGAGAGAGAGAGAGAGAGAGAGAGAGAGAGAGAGAGAGAGAAAGAGAGAGCAAAAATACTAGAAGGGCTGAGCATGCAGTTCAGTTGGTAATAGCATGCATAAAGCCTTAGACTTGGTCCCTAGCACAGCACAGACTAGGTGTGCTGATACTAGGTGTGCTGATACTAGGTGTGCTGATACTAGGTGGGCTGATACTAGGTGTACTGATACTAGGTGTGCCTCTTAGCACTCAGACCATAGAGATGAGGTCAGAAGTATAAGATCATCCTCAGCTACCTATGGATTTTGAGGCCAGCCTGAGCTATATAACATAACACCCAGTTGAGAGAGGGGAGGAGGAGGGGCCAACGACTAGGGTAGCTGTTAAGAGCCCATGAAGTCAGGTCTGCACTTCCAGGCCAGAAGCAAATCTGCCTCCCCTTCCAGTTTATAGCGATGCCACCACTGTCACCTTCTGAGAAGAGGCAACCAGCCACCTTACCTCCAACTTCATTGCTTCAGATCATAAACTCTTTCCAGGTCCAGAAATCGAAAACAGCACCCCACCCCTGCAGATGTCTGCTTTATTACTGGTGCAGTGACACACATCTGCAATCCAGCAATCAGGAGGCATGTGAGTTTGTGGCTAGCCTGGGCTACGTAGTGAAACCCTGGACAAAAAGAACAAGAGCTGGCACGTAGCCTAGTGGCAGAGCTGTAGCCTGATCTGTGCAAAGCCCTGGGATTCATTCCCAACACAGAGATAGGGGAGGAGAGAGGAAAAGGAGGAAGAGGGGATGGTCAGCAGGAGGGAGAAGAGAAGAGAGGGAGTGAGGCTCTGGGGAGGGAAAGGCAGATTGTTTGGTTTCCAGGTTTGTTGTTTTTAAATCTAACTTCCAGGGTGACCGTTCCATTCAGTTCCCCCATCTGCTCACCCTGCACCTCTGACCCCTCTCAGGTAGCATCCCCAAGAGCTCTCCCCTCAAAATCCAGCTGTGACAAACCTACAGATCACAGACTGTCTCCTGGGGATCCTAATATATGTCATTAAATATTAGAAAACTGGACTTTCCCATCTGCACTGCCCTGGATGTAATGTAACCGAAGGACCAATGCGTGCAAGCATGCAGGCATGCGGCAAACACAAAGCCCTTGGTTTCCATGTGGCACCAAATATCCAAGGATATCCATCACTTCACCTGACAGGTGAGCATGGTGGTCATTCTGTCACTGGAGCACTGGTGAACAATAGCAACCATGTTACTTCACAACAGCAGATTCCTCTCACCCCACTCCCTACAGGAAGTTATTGGATATGGCTTGTGGAGAGATTGCCTTGATCTGCCACCATCTCATTTCAGCCAGTCCCATTACGTTGCTAAGGCTCCACCAGCACCAACCTGCCTGTTGTTTCACCAACCCCTGGCTGTATCTCACCTCTGAGATCCTTGACAGATGCAATTCCGCCTGCATGGAATAGACTCCTATTTTGCTAGAGCAACATCCGCGCCCTTCTTTTGCTGAACTTGGCCCCTTAGCAATGGCATGTTTCAGGGGAATCCGTCATTTCACACACAGACAGTAAAGGGATACACATGCTGCAGAAAGTCTAAGAAAATAAAATATCTGAAAATATCTGAAAGCTGATAAACTGATCGTAGGTTGGCCCCAAAGTTGTGAAATTTTACCAGTAACACTATTCATCGGCTGTGGCCAAGTGGCTATCCAGAAAACTGTGAGCGTGGTTAGAAGCCATAAGTCACTCAAAGAAACCAAAACAGTTCTAAAGTTAATATCTAATGTTGTTTTGGCAGCAGGTCTGTTACCTAACCTAACGTTACTGAAGGATGGAATTAAATCAGGACAACACAAGAAAAGATGTGCTTTGGAGGAGTAGAGGCAAGGGGCAGGGAGAGCAAGAGATGCGTCTTTTTAAACCAAGTCTGGGAACACAGGAAGAGCAGATGATTGAGAAGCACAGCACCGAAAGATGAGGTGTGAGTGTTGTCTGTCACTAGGACGGGAATGGTTTTATCACGGAGGCCCGAGGTTGACACATCCTTTCTTTTTTTCTTTTGAGACAGGGTTTCTCTGTGTAGCGCTGGCTGTCCTGAAACTCACTCTGTAGACCAGGCTGGCCTCGAACTCAGAAATCTGCCTGCCTCTGCCTCCTGAGTGCTGGGATTATAGGCATGTGCCACCACTGCCCTGCCTACGCCAACATCTTATTTTAACATGAGTTTATATGGTGGGTGCAATGCTCGACTCAATCAATAGTTGACTTAGAATTGCTTCCCCAGGCTCCTATGTGCTCTCAGATCTTTCCATCTGGGTCTTACTGTCAATCACTCTACCTCACTGAAAGCTAGCAGGCAGCCTCTATAACTATTCTTATAGACAAACCCCAAGATCTATTGATATTTGTAGCCCTGAGAGAAATGATACATTGATGTAAATACAAATTTGAATTCCAATAGGCAAACTCAGATTTGACTTTAAAAAAAAAACAAAAACAAAAACAAAAAAAACAACAACTTTTACAACCATTAAGTTGTAATCATGGTGAAACTCACCAGATATCTCATGGTGAAACTCACCAGAGGGCCAGAGGTGACATTTTCCTACTGCGTGCTCACTGTATCATGAGTTCCTCAGGGCTGATTTGTCAACAGGGGTGAGCACCCCCTGTTCTGCAGATGAGGAATCAGAGAGTGGGAGCTCAACTTCTCAGTTAGAAAGTAGAAGAGGGATGAGGAGAATTGATAATACTCATGCCTTACAAGCATTAGGACGTGAGTTCAAACCCCAGAGTCTGTGTAAACAAGACTTTCAGATGCACTTGTAACCCTAGGTGCAGGGCAGTGAAAACAAGCAGAACTTGGATCCTTGATGGCCAGACAGCTTATCTGGGTTGGTGAGGTCTGGCCAGTGAGAGAGACACTTGTCTCAAAAAACAAACAACAAAAAGATAGATAGGTAGGTAGGTAGGTAGATAAGTAGATAGATAGATAGATAGATAGATAGATAGATAGATAGATAGATAGATAGATAGTACATAGATACATAGATGGTAGATAGATGATAGGTGGTAGGTAGGTAGATAGATAGATAGATAGATAGATAGATAGATAGATAATAGATGAGGGATAGATGGTAGATAGATGATAGATGGTAGATAGATGATAAGTAGATTGATAGAATGATAGATAGATAGAATGATAGATAGATAGATAGATAGATAGATAGATAGATAGATAGATAGATAGATGAATAGATAAATAGATTAGATAGATAGCTGACTCCATATGAATAATGCCAAGGTTGTCCCCTGCTCTATACAGCTATGAATTAATACCTGCATGTACAACCCAGAAGAGAAGGAGGGAGGGAGGGAATGAAGAAGAAGGGAAGAGAGCAAGGGTGAGGAAGGAGAAAATGAAGGAGGTAAAGGAAGCAGCAAAGGAGGAGTGCATTATTGAGGTGCAGCGTCAGAGTGCCCAACACAAACTCACAGCATTCTGTGGAGAAAAGCATGTTCACAATCTGATCACCATATAGTTCAATATGTGTGTCTCCATCTCCTGTCTATTGCTGCGATGAAACCATTGTCAAAAGCAACTTAGGGAGGAAAGAAATTCATTTGCCTTCTACGTTTCCATCCTGGTCTAACAATCAGGAAAGTCAGACCAGGAAGTCAAGGCAGGAGCTGATGCGGCGGCAACGGAGGATTGCTCCTCACTGCCTTGCTTCCATGGCTTGCTCAGCCTGCACCCAGAACCACCAGCCCAGGGTGGCACTGCCCACAGTGGGCTGGACCCTTTCATCAGTCATCAATCAAGAAAATGCCCTACAGACTTGCCTATGGGCAAACCTGATGTGGAGGCATTTTCTCAACTGTGTGTGCTTCCCTCTTCCTAGATGCCTCTGACTTGTCTCAAGCCGGGTTTTGAAAATGACAGACAGACAGACAGACAGACAGACAGACAGACAGACAGACAGACAAAACAACATATAACCAATACTAGAAAACTAGTGGTGAGGGTGGGGTGGGCGTGGATCTTCGGCCACTGTATTCTGTGAGGAGTTTTGGGGAAAAGTAAAGCTGAATTCAGAAAGCAAAGGATGAGCAGGATTTCAGGTTACTGTAGGAGGAGGGATGGGTAGATAGATAGATAGATAGATAGATAGATAGATAGATAGATAGATAGATAGATAGATAGATATGGCAAGACCTGTGGCAAGACCAAAACTGGCAACATGAAGATGCACACTCTGATGTTAACTTTCTCTCAACCATCAGAGTCCTCAGGGACTTAACTGGCTGTGTGAGCCGTTCATCATGGGAATATTAGGGGGACCTCACAGTGTGCTATTTCATTGGTTTCTGGAGTGGATAGACTCGTAGAGCCGGCAGGCAGCCTTTCTTCCAGTTGTCTGAGATCTGTGGTGTGCCTGCATCTCTAATGATCTGGATACAGTCTTTCTATGGTAAGTTACTGACATTGAACCTTCTCTGCCCAACCCCACTCCTGCCTCTTCAGTGTGGTGTGTCGGCATTGACAGGAACACTATGGATTCCTCGAGAGGCTCCTGCGTTGCTCGTCAGTCTTATTTGGAAGACTTGACTCTCTAACCTGCCTGGGATGCTCCCAGATCTGATGGGAGCACCTTTTGGCTTCACCTCTCAGCCTTTCCCCTCTACTTCGCCACACTACCTGAAACATTGCAGAGAAATATCCACTCCTGTCTTTCTTCAGAGCTTTTGAGCAAACATACCATATGGTCTGTGTCCAGTCCTTCTCTCGCCTTTCCTTTATGCCACATTGTCTTTCACTTGTGGCTTCTGATGGCAGGGATCTTTTTGCTGATTGCTGCTGCCTTCAGATATAAGAGTTGCCTCCTTTGACTGGGTATATACCCTTCTGAGAAGTGCATAGTGTAACATTCTAAGTGATGCTTATTATCTGGTTAGTTTTCCTTCTCCATAGACGTGAAATCCACCTGAACAGATCAATATTGTCCTACATACAACTGATCCTCCAGAAGTAGCTTGGTGACTCAATCATACGAGGTGCTCTGTGAAGATGTGTTAGTTACTGAATGAGGGCAAAGACGGAGAAAAGGCTGGGAGAGCCAAATAATGGAGTCTGGTGGGTTGGAAATCAAGGAGTCCACTGATGGGAGGGTTTGAAACAGATGGAGAAAATAACACTCTGGAGGAAGTCCCCAGGGATTTGGGAGTCCCGGGTAGCTTTGGTACAGTGGCCACAGCCTCTGTACCAGGCTGCGTGTGGCTTAGAAGGCTCAGGTGCTGCGGGCAGTCAGGGAAGTCAGCTGCACAACTGTGTGCATCTTGGAGCAAATCAACAGGAGACTGAAGGGAAGTTTTCAAACAAGCCTGATGAGATAGACGGGGAGGAACCAGAGCGCAGAGGCCCTAATAAACCAACCTACGAAGTGCAAGATCCATCCATGTGTAGCACACCATGCTTTGAGTTTTTGAGAAAGGGGCAACGTGACCCAAATAGCAAGCACATCAGGAAGCTTAGCCTGATAGCAGCAAATAGAGCTCACTGCCGAGGAAAATGCTGGGCTTGGGAGACTGCAGCTCTTCTGGGCGAGAGGCTAGGTCCTGGAGGGAGGGACAAATGCAGGCATCCTTCTGAAGGATCTATGTCACCATGGGTAGAAGCCTGGTCCCCAGAATCGGAGCTCTCAAAGTTCAAGTCCCAGCTGGACCATTATTTCTATACTGTTCTGGGCAAGCTCAGGCTCCTTGTCTGGATAATGGGACAATTTCTGCACATGAGGGAGGTCACCAGGGAGTCTCAGGAAAAGAGCTGTTTAGCAAAGAGCCTAGTGACAGCCACTGATCAGCCAGCATCAAGTGAGACAGGCAGTGCAGCCCAACAGTGAACCAGGGAGGGCATGACATTTCCTGAGAAGTCTTCCTGTCACCAGAAGATAGCCACCTACATTGTGAAGAGTTAACTCCCTCCGACTCCTGCCTCCTGCCTTTTTATAACCCACTTCTGGCTTCTGCTCTGGACTCATGCCAGAGCCACTCTCTGCTGGCTCACTCAGGTCCCTTATTCTTCAAACTGCTGGAGGCTTTTCTAAACTTCTGCCTTCGACACTTGGTTGCAGCCTACTCCTGCACCCCAGTGCCACCCCCTAAGGCAATGTTAAATACTCTGCTCCCCTGACAAACACTCAGTACCTAAACACACCACCTTTCCTCTTCCTGAGAGACATCAGAGAGACAAGCTGAGAGCAAGTACAGTGTGAGACTTGGTTTCTAAGGGTTAACAGAGAGTGATTATTTTTTTCTCTCCGAGGATAGGTAATAGCATGAGATTCCGAAATTAAGCGCAGCAGGAGGAAGGGGGTGGGGGTGGGGGGAGTGCTACATGGATTTCATACAGTATCACAGGTCTTGGCAATAAAGCACTTTAAAAAAATGCCTTGTGTTGCTAATTCCTCACACAATCTCCTTTTATTTCCAAAGCATCTCGCAGGGCTGGAGCCATGAGATGCACGTCAATGTTAATATTACACTGCTTGGATTAGAGCCATTTTTGTGCTGAGACTCCCGCTAGGTTTAGAAGACGTGGTACCTTTTTCTTCTCCTCCCTGTACATTTTCTAGCTGGAATGAATGGCTTCCTCTTCTGGTGGGGCTGGTATCACTTCTATGAGCACTACCTTGTGGGCATCTTTCCTTTAATATCTATGGATCCCATGTCATTGGGAATAACTCCTTTTGATGGGTTTCAGGTTCCCTCTGACCTCACCACCAGGACAGCCCCCCCAACCCCCTTCACTCATCCACTGAATCCTTGGCCAAATAGTTATCAAATAGTTCCACCTACTCTCTGGAGCACTGTGGATTTGCATAATAGTACAAGACAACGTTCAGTTAGCCACAGAGCAAGGCTTGGTTGCAGAGGGAACCATCCTCTTACTACACATGGAGACCATAATCCATACACAGTGAAAGAATCAATGTATGCCTACCTTCTAGCACAATATGCACTCTTCTCACATGACATCTCTGGCCAGCATATATATATATGTGTGTGTGTGTGTGTGTTTTTCTAGCTGGTGGGGAAGTCCTGTCAGTTGTTCAGTAGGTATTGGTTGAATGCCATGATCACATGGCGACTAGAACAAACAGGGCTCCCATCTTTCTGGAGCCACAGCTACTCTGGGGCTAAGAAACACAGTACCTGAGGTTTGATCCTGTCTCTCCCCCAGTGCTTTGTTTACTTGTAAAACCCACATTGGTCTAACTAAAATCCACACACATCTCTTTTCCACACATAGCTCCTTTGCAGCATCTTTTTGTCCCCAGAAAAACAGGGAACCTTTTAGCCATGGTTCCAGTCACCCATGGCAGCTAAGGTCTGAAATGTCAGAGAACTCCCGGAAACAAGCAAGCAATTCAGAACTTTACAAAGGAAGAGCATGCTGAAAGCATGAGGGAATCTTCCAGCTTCTCAGCGTCCCTGTGCCTGGGAAGAGCAACACTTTCCTCTGCAGGATCTGCTCTGTGAATGCCCTCCCCCCACCGCCACCCCCTACCCCCACCCCCCCACCCCCACTCCCCCACCCCCACCCCCACCCCCATCCCCCACCCCCCGGCCAGCTAGTCACTCAGCCAGCTTGGTTAGCAAACTGTCACAGCAGCGTCATGGTACTCATGTCTAAATGACCCTTATGATAAAATCACCCCATGCTATGTCACAGTGCCTGTGTCCTTCGCCTTGCTTCGTCTCATCACGAGAAGGATGAGCACACACAGTAGGGAGTCTCCAGAGAGCCCACATCCGCGCTCAGCATCTTATAACCGTTGTTCCATTTTGTTACTGGTTACTACTGGTACCTACTAGGCCTTATTTAAGGATAAATTTCCTCATAGTTAGGTCCATACAGAGGAAAACAGAAGTGGGCTCGGATCTATCACAGTTTCAGGCATCTGGGGGATCTTAGACTGTGTCTGCCACAGATAAAGGGAGATGGGTCTAGTGTAACCATAATCAAAGTCTCTAGTGTTTTGTACATATCACTCTCCCATTCTTTCTGCTCCTGTTAGTTCATTTAAACAATGCAGGGAGAGAGCCCTGTGAAAGAACACTTGCATAGCTAGCATGCACAGGCCGAGTTTGACCCCAGCACTACAGAAGAAAACAAGCCAAGCAAATATCTTTAAATACCTACTATGTCCCTGAGACTGTACCAAGTGTTTGGAATATAAAGCAGTCTGGCCTCTGGTCTTCGAAAGACTATTAAGCACTGTAGATTTGGTTGTTGGGAAATCCCTTCAAAGCTAAATGTGACATGGTCACCACCTTTGCCTGGCTCCGGGTCACTGCCTCTCTTTGTCAGGTTCTCCCACTCTGGCTTCAGCCATACTAATGTTCTATATGTGCAAAATCACTAAATCACTTTTACATTTTAAATTCAGAACTAAGAGACCATAAGGGGGCATGTTTCTAGTCACCCAACAGCCAGCCTTGTGCTATCTCACCAATACCTCTATTCTCTGAGCGCCTCATTTTAGTCCCATAATCTACACGTGCAACTTACTACCAACCCAGGCAAATCAAAATGCTACCTACCACAGGATCTCAAACCTCTAAGTGCCAAAGAATCAACAGTTACACTTGGTAAAACCAGAGGATTTAAGGTCTGTGTGGGGAATGGAACACAAAAGACTCGATTTTTAACACTATGCCCCAGAAAGCTTTCCAGGGGATATGACTGAGCAACCAAAAGGTGCTGTCCTTCCTTTTGTGGTCAGCGTTTATGTATAAAGAATTGCTACCGACAGGCATAAAACAACTCTTAGTAAGTAAATCAATGTGAATCCAGGTGTTGTTCCCTGACTGCTTGGGGTTGATGTGTGGAATGGGTGATTATTAACGATAACCAGTGTTCTGCTTTCATTTCTGTCACTGTGATAAATACCCTGACAAAAAGTAACATAGAAAGGAAAGGGCCCATTCGTTACATTGTTTCAGGGAAGCCAAGACCGGAGCCCTTGCACCTAGTCTCATCACACCCACAGTCCAAAGCAGAGAAGTGTCATCCTTGCTTATCTGCTGTTTGTATACAGCTAGGTTTCTTCCCTCTCCCAGAGTAGAGCATCCAGCTCGTGAGTGTGGCCCACAGTGGGCTGGGTCTTCCTACACCAATTAAATCAAGGCAATCCAGCAGAGGCGTGTCCACAGCCTAAGCCTCACTCCTTCAGCCTCTCTGCCCACGTGATCCAAGATTGCAGCAAACTGATGGTTAAAACCAATGAGTACAAACAGTCTTTACAAATTACCGCTCACTCCTGGCTTCCCACTGCTTTTACCATCTGATCCCCCACGATGTGGGATAGTCAGGAAGCCATTGCTAGCGCTCCCATCTTACAGAGATCAGACCCTCAGCAGGGCCTTGACCCAAAGGGAAAGAGTCAGCATCTAATAGACCAAAGTCCGGTGATGACAGTCCTGCCAATGGCAGCTGTGGGAGGTGGGCAGATCACGTGACCACGCCAATCTGTGGCTCACATGTGGAAAGGGGCAGATATACAACGAATAGGAGTTACACGAGGCATCCCGCACCACTCCCAGAACATGATAAACAGCCCCAGAGATGTTAATCCGGCCACTTTACATCATGCAAAGCTGCCTTTGTAAGGTCCAAGACTGTTCTCCTGCTCACGAGCAAGCCTTCAGTTCTGTGTCCTTTCTGTTCTAGGCATTATAATGAAAGCCAAGGAGGCAAGCCCATAGCCTAGGGAGCATAACTTCTTTTGTTACCTCTGGTTTGGTTTTTTTGGGTTATTGGTTTTTTGGTTTGTTTGTTTTTTGCTTTTTCGTTTTTGTTTTTCCTGAGACTGTGTCTTACATATCCCAGGCTAGCTACTAACTTGCTGTGGAACCAAGGACATGCTCGAAATTCTGACTTTCCTGCCTCTATATCACACTATTACAAAGGTGCACCACCCTGCCTGAGTCATGCCATGCTGGGAACAGTGCCCACAGCTTCATGCATGCTGGGCAAGCACCCTATCAATTGAGTCACATCCCCAGCCCACAGGGGAAAATTTTTTTTTCACTATATAGTTTCAAACTAGGCAGAATGTATTCACCATACTTTTCATTTCCAGGGATATTATTAACACAATGCTGAAAGGACAGTGGTGCCATGAGAATAAGTACTTTGCAAGGCAAAAACTAAGAAAAGCCAGCACATGCTAACATGTAAAGGGAGCTGGAATTCAGAATACCTGGGTACCCGATGAAGTCCCTACAAATAAAGAATGGCTTCCTCATGTTTCTTTAGCAATAGAGATGTTTGTTTGTTTGTTTGTTTGTTTTTGTTTTTTGTTTTTCAAGACAAGATTTCTCTGTGTTGTAGCCCTGGCTGTCCTGGAACTCATTCTGTAGATCAGGCTGGCCTGGAACTCAGAAATCCACCTGTCTCTGCCTCCCAAGTGCTGGGATTAAAGGCGTGCACCACCACTGCCTGGCTAGCAGTAGAGATATTTACATACATAAAATGACCACTTAATTTCCTGGTTGAAGCGGAAAAGATGCCGCATCCTGTGGGAGCCAAGGTTGACAATGCTGTCTGTGAATGAGTCAAGAAGAAAGTTCAAGACAGAATTGTAAGAGACAGTATGCACTTGTTCAAAAATAGTTCTAGTGCAAGAGCGAATTAATGAGACGGATCCTGCCAGACACTATGAATGGGTGCCAGCACCGGAGAAGAACACCACACATCACAAGAGCTTACAGGCAAACCCCAGGCTGCCCGATACTACACATAAAACAACCCTGGTTCTCTACTGATACAAATGAGACAATGAGAGCCTGCATCAATTCTAAATCACCCACATAGAAGTAACAGCAACAACACAGGGCATGTGCCCAGGCCCACCCAGAAAAGAATTAAATGGGCAGGGAGAAGAGGGTGCTGGGGATGGCTCAGTCTATAAAATGCTTGCTGGACAAGCATAGGGACCTGAATTTGGATCCCCAATGCCTAAGCCAAACACCAGGCACAGCAGCATGCATCTGTGACCCAAGGGTTGGAGACAGGTGGGATCCAGTCTAGCCAATCAGTAACCCCAGGTTCAGTGAGAGATCCCGTCTCAAAATATAAGAGGAAGACTAAAGAAGACATCGGCATCAATATCTCCCTCCACTGCATATACCACCTGAACACCCATGAATGTGTGTGTGTGTGTGTGTGTGTGTGTGTGTGTGTAAACACACGTGCATGAGCGAACACACACACACACAAGAATCAATCAGTATCTTAGAAAAGACATCATCTGAGCACTGTTAAATCTTCCTACCCTCTCCAATGGTGACACCCATGTGCGTTTTTAAGCAGAGACCCGCAGTAACCCATGATCACTCACTGTTGGGAAAAAAAATGATGTCAAATCTTCACAATAAGCAGTCAATACCCTGGGCACAGATCCCTAGAGGGCTCCCTGTCTGCGGAATGTGTCAAAAATTAGCTCTCTTTTCCTGCCTCCCAGCCTCTGCAGATTCTGAAGCTATCTCCATGCCATTTTCCCACAGTACAACATAGAACCACCTTAAAAAATCTGGGGCAGAAAACAATATATGGGAAACCACCTAAAAAAATCACAGGCCAGGTGAGAGAGAGCCTGGTGCTCACAACTTTTCCCTGGTAATCACAAAGGCCACCCTCTGCATTATATCACCAAGGGTTACCTGGATAGTTGAGTCTAAGTGGTGTGGTCCCCACCCTCCATCACTGCCTCCCGCCCTGCCTCCACACCCAACAGTGCCCCCCATGCTCCCCACCCCATCCCCACCCCCACTCTCAACAGTGCCCTCTCTCCCACCCCCACACAGCAACAACTCAATTCTCAGTCCTATAAATGCCTTTTCTCAGATGTTGTTCTCCCAGTGGGAAAAAGAATGAAGTGAGGCCTGACCACCAACTCCTCCACAGTTTCTTTTAATTTAAAGTTACAACAGGAGGGAAGAAAAGAGACTTCCTATTAAGGGACAAGTCCCTGAAGGGGCTCTTAGCTGACAATCGAAGGGCTGTTCATGGCAGCGATCAAATCTAACGCAACAAAGTGCTGGTGGCTCTGTGTCTCATCCCAGCAGGGGCTGGTGCTGAGGGCCACTTGAGTTCAGCACTTTGTGGCGCTTGTAAGTTGGTTTAGGATCAGTCACGCAGGGGAGCAAAGACTTCGGGAGGTGTTTGAGGCTTGAGATAAAATGCAGCCTGGAGTCCATTGCTGCTCCACTGAACAGAAAGCCTACAGAGGTAAGGAAATGAGAGTTCCCTCTCTGGTACTTTGTTGGGAGTTACCAGAGGATGGTCAAGGTCAGGTGGTCTCTCTGCTCTGGTGTGTGGAGTCAAAGGGTACCGACTGAAACAGGAGGAAGAAGTAGACTTTTAAAAGGTAAGCCTGAAGACTCCCTTGCAGGAACACCACTTTCCAGTTATGCGAAATAGCCCTTGTTTAAATACACCCAGGACCATCTGATACGATGTATCCATCCACACCTGGTTGTTGCATTTTGAGTGTGTTTGAAAGGAGCAATATATTTTTTGAGCTTTCCTTCTGTGCTATGCACAGCACAGTGTCTTATGGGTGCACAGCCTCATTTAACCCTGACTAGGAAGTATCCTGCTCATTTTACAAAGGATGAAAAAAAAAAAGTCCAGAAAACTCAAAGAACTGCCCCTCTTCCCCCATGGTTTCTGGTGGTGGTGGTGTTTTGTTAGCTTGTTGATGGCTGATCCACCTGACCGAACCTGGAGCTATTAAGGCCAGGGCTGTGTCACATCTGTTTTGAGAGTCTAGTGGACCCTTTTGCAGCCCTGTGGCTAGGTACCACTAAGCACAGAGGCCAGACATGGACTCCTCCCTGATAGAAGAACACAGTGGGAGCTTCAGGCCCCTCGCAGTGCAGTCCTTCCAGACAGTGGACTCCTCTACAGATGTTTCTATTTCCGTAGCCAAACCACCCTTGAGCTACGCTAGTCAGTTGAACTTCTTCCTCATCAGTCTCCCACATCTGTTCTCCTCTGTGCATTCACACCTATCTGCTGTCAGAAAAGTGTGCAGAGAGACCTACGCTCAGAGCAGAGCATTTTTATTTGCCTTTACCTATTTATATAGGATGAAAATGTTAATGAGTTAAGGAACACTTATCTGAATAAAAGATAGAATCAATATCCATGCCAAATACAATATCGTTAATAAAACCACATTGTAAATGGTCATATAGAGACGCTAACTGGATCAATATTTTAAAGTGTTGATCTCCGCCTTGAGAAAGTGATTGTGTTTTTCAAAAAAACCTTACACTCAAGCAAGTAAGTTTAAAGTATAAAATGAAGCCTCGAGCATATGTATCATGAGGAACTGGACTGGTTTGGAAGGGAGGGAAGAGCAGGGGTGAACTGACAAGACAACCAGCTCAGGGCAGACAGTCTGCCTGAAGTGTCACATTTTTTTTCTAGTGCCATCCACAAAACATGCATGTGAGAACATTGCAGGTGCCTGAGTAAATGGTCTAGTGATCAGGGGCCTGCTGTGCAAGCATGGGAATGGGAGTTCAGGTCCCCAGCACCCATGTAAAACACCAGGCACAGATGTCCATAACTCTAATACGCTGTAGATAGAGACAAGCAAACACCATATCTTAATGAGCAGTCAGGATAACCCCATCGCTGAGTGCGCTGAGTGTTCAGTTCAGTGAGAGACCCCATCTCCAAAGATAACGTGGGAAGGAATCATGGAAGATACCCAACATATCTAGGCTCCGTCTACCCTCCACATACATCTGCATACAGATGCAATGTGCCAGAACATACATGAACACAGGATAGAAGGAGCATGGTAATTTGCTCCTTTGCAGGTTAGAAATAGGCACAGGACCCTTTAGATTTCTGATCCCCAGATAAGGTTTTGCATGACTCACCCACAGACCTAGACTGAAAAAAACTCGACACTTGAGGGGGCAGCATCTTCTGCTTCTTGGCCCCTTCAAACTTCCCTACCTTTTCAACTTTGCTTACATTCATAGTAAGAGCAAAGTGCCTTGGTTTGTCAGAGAATACCAACTGAATGTCAAGAGAGGGTCCTGCGACCACTGCACTATTGTCCACTATGGATGACGTCATCAAACCCTGAAGTAGCTAAACACCAGTTGAGCACACAAGGTACACACGTGTCTTTGGGGATTTTGTTTGTCTGTGAGTTTGGTTGGTTGGCTTTGGTTTAGAACCCTATACATGTTGGGGAATGCATGACTCTCTATCGGGAGACATAAATACTACCGGCTCTTCTCAACAAGACATACTACCCCGATGGCTCACTTTTTCCCCCCTCTAGATTTATCACCATGCTGTCTTATTCAAGGTCTTCAGCTGTAAGTGGGACAAACAGTTACCTACAAGGTCTAAGTTGGAGGGCACTGGAAACTATCTTTGATTTCTTCCGCTTGCCTTTATCCCTGCAATCTCCACAACAATTTCTCTGAGAAACTGAAAGGTCGTAACAAATGGGGGGAGGGGTGATAATATCATCCAAGCAGAGAATTAAACCATAATGAACTATTTATACCTTTGAATTAATTAGCTTATGAGCCAGAGTTTAAATGGGCCAAATGGGGCAGGAATCTTGGAAGGGCTCATCAAAGCAGCCTGGACTGCGGTCAAGGCCCTTCCTGAGATTCAGGGTCCTCATTAGGGGAAGTTTTTCAAAGGCACCTACATAAAGCAGCTAAAGAGGTAAGGGCTTTCTGAAAACAGCTCAAAGCAGATTCCTGCTAATAGTTTTACATTGGACTTTACTCAACTTTAATGCCAGGAACTGAATTTGATGATGGAGTTTAAGAAGGAGTCCTACAGAAATGTCCCAATGAGGCCTAGCAGCAAGTCCCTAATATACTAGGTGTCTGCTCTCTACCCTTAAGGTCACAGGACAACATCAAAGTTAATAAAAGTCCAATTTTGTTCCAAAGAATGTTTTAAAACTCCATATACTCTTCTGTCAATGGTAATTCCTTGGGCAAGTTAAATCCTGGTTTATTGGAAACCATTAAGTAACTTCTGAGCATCCTAAATTCCCCTCATACAGGGGCGCAAGCCACTATTTCTGTGACACCACACACGGAAAACGAACCCCCAAGACCCCACTCGAACTTGATAGTCATTAACTGTCCCAGTTCCCCCAAGCTCTCCCAGATGGGAAGCGGAATTACAAGACTGATCATAATTGGATTAAGACCCATAATTCTTTAATTCATTCATCAAATTGAGGCATTTGGAACAGTTGATTTACAGAGTTGTTTAGACAGTTTTGTGTGGTGTTTCTGAAGATAAACCAAAATACGTCTCTGAAATAAGTTTCAGAGCCCAAATCATTAACATATGAGCCTCAAATGGAGACAATTTACAAACGGGTGTTTTAAAACATTCTTTGGAACAAAATTGGACTTTTATTTTATTAACTATCTACAAATCTAAGCTCAGGATATAGTTTATACTTCCTGTGAAACCGACAAGCACTTTCTTTGCCTCTTATATAAATTTACATTACCTAAACCAAAATAAAAACAAACAAACAAACAACAGCAACAACAAGAGCCCCTGTGTGAGAGCACATTTATTTCAGGCCTAGACAAATAGTTTCCCTGCTCCTCTCAGAACTCTAAGTATATGCCATCCCCTAGCACTAGCGTTGATCAGGTACTGGGCGAAACACACAGGCTCTACCAAATCTCACCAGCCGCATCCAGCATTAGAATTCTGTCGGCTCATTGAAATCCTGGGTTTCCGGAAATCTCAAACCAGAGTTTTCTCCTGGTTTTCCCTCTTGTGTTTGCTGACTGTACCTTGAAGGCCCCGACTGCTTATCGCTCAGTGGAAGGATGACACTTTTAATAGAGGACACATTCTTGTATGCACAAGCATTGTGTCATATTCTTAAGTGTGTTTTATAAGAAAACATTTCTACAAGAGGTCACATTCCTTTCTTAGGAAAAAGGAAAATTTGACATTTTAAACTTATGCCTTACTTCAACAAGAACCCCTGTCCCCAACCCCACAACAAAAAAGTTGTCATACCTGGCTAAGAAGTTCAATTCACTCCTTTCATGCGATACCTTGCCTGTGTGCTCGCTGCATACAGAGTCTTAGAGTCTGTGCAAAGTCTATACATTTTCTCTTTTACAGGACCGTACGTCAGTCTAAACAGGATGTGTGTCTACATGTACAAGCCTAAGGTAGCATGAACTAACTGCTATACTTCAAGAGCCTCCTGGTGATTTACCAACTGAGCTTGGCAGATGTGAGTCCTTTATGTGTGTAACATGCATCCAGCCAGGACTGTTTGAAGACAACAACAAAACTAATTCAGTGCTTCTGTCTTATGAGCAAAAGCGTTCTCCAGGCGCTAGAAGCTTATACTGTTTTAGAGTAGCTCAAAACTACCCATCCAAACACGGTACAGAAAGGAAAAAAATTAAAACGGAGAGCAAACTTAGAGTGTGGAGAACATGATAAGCAGACTACTGGAAAGAAAGAAAGGAAGAAAAAAGAAAGTCTCTCCAGGATGCTGCTATATAATTAACACAAATAACTAAATAATTATGCATATCCCTTCCCACCCCCACAATTAAATGTTTTTAAACAACCCTGGTGATGAAAGATCCACCTTTTAGGCAAACAAAGCAATCCCTGGCAGTTTGAGGATTTGAGACTGGATTGCGTCAGTTTTTAAGTGATGCCTGCGATTTTTATCTCCTAGAGTTCTGAGGAGGAAAGAGTTGATGGCATAATTTCCAAGAGATTTTTGCACAGTGCCCAGGAGAACTTTCGATGTAAGCGCTTAATGTTTTAAATCACTCTGGCTGAATTTATCTAGGCTTTGGCCTGGGAGCTATATTTAAATCAGGAAGAAGCCCCCCCCTGGAAGCCGGGCTCCCTGTATTTGCTTCTGAGAACAGATTCCTTCCCTATCTGCGCAAACAGCCATCCTCAGACAGCCGGATTCCTTTAAAATGAGACAGATCAAAATTTAGTGGTTCTGTACAGTATGAAATTGTCCTCCTTTTAAATGCTATAAAAGTCAGACTTTGGGGGGAATAAACATTTCCGTATACTTTAAAAAACCATCTGGCCCTTAACCTAATCACTCATGGCCATCAAGCCCCCCCCCCAAACTCTGCTCTTTTTCTCTTGTCTATAAATCTCCCACCAGCATTTCACTGTGTGTGTGTGTGTGTGTGTGTGTGTGTGTGTGTGTGTGTGTGTGTGTGTGTGCTCAAGCGTGCTACTAGGAGCCATTATTTATGAACACCACGAAAACAAATCACTGCCGTCTCTTCTGCTTGCCGATTCCCACACTTATTACCCAAAATCCCACGGATTTCCCTCAGTCTTGCCCTTGACTGTAGAGCCCTGCTGAGCAGAAAAGATTCTCTGGGGAAATCTGTCCCCGTGCCCTTTCTTAAGAAACTCCTCTTGATATCTGGATACTGTGACCATCTCAACTGGGTTAGAATAAATTTCCAAACTTTCGTGAGGCAGGAAAGCCAGTGGCCACCCAGAGTATCCCCAGTGACCAGCCCCGAAAGTATGGCTCTGCAGTAACACACGTTTCCTCATTTTGACCTGCTTCAGCTGATTAGGGAAGACTGGGAATGAATTCACATTCCTCAGTCTTAGGCACTGAAACCAAACAGTTTATTAATATATTCACTTTGCAAGATGACTATTAAAATATGAGAACTATGTCCTGTGGATCTGAGGCCAGTCGATTGATAACTCCAAAAACTGCTGTTTTCAAATGCACACATTTCCTAATCCAACTTGCTTTCCACCCGTGTGACCTCTGTCCCCTACTTCTTGCTACCTACCATAGCTATGAAGAGCAAGCAGAGAGGGACACAGCACTTGAGTAGTTTATACTTTGCCCAGAGTGAGGGGCGGCGGGGGGGGGGGGGTGTAGAGGAGAGAGAGAGAGAGAGAGAGAGAGGGAGAAAGTTGCAATCAAATGAACTCTTCCGGTCTCTGAAATGTCTCAAATCCATAAGGATGAGACTTATTTCTGAAATTCCGAGAGGGACTGAAGACCGATAGAAGAAAAGAGAGATTGCAGAAAACGAAACAAAAAGACAGAAGAGCTGGGGTGAAGGTGACGGGTAGGCTGAGAAAGCTCTTTCTATTCCAGACAAGAGCAGGGATTTTGTCCAAGTTCGAGGGTCTGTCCCTGGGAAAGCACAAGGCTAGCCCAGGGCTGATACCCTCCTGCGCCGCCGCTTGCCTCCCGCAGCTCGCATCTCCGCCACCACTTATAAAACAATACCGGCAACAGGACACGGGCTCCTCCAACAGCAGCACAGATAAAGTTGGCCGGGTCCCGTGGATCGCAGCCCCCTCCCTCCCGGAAGGGGGGTGACAGCGCCCCCCGCAGCCTCCCCCGCAGCCGGGCCCAGCCCCCTCCCGGGACTTGAACAAACTCCCGCGCCCCCTCCCTGGGGCTGCGCGGCTCTCCAGCTGGAGCAGGGCGCCTTGGAGGGTTGCCCGCCACCAGCACCTCCACAGCGGGACGCGCCACAAAGTTAAAACGCTGCGGTTCACGCACCTTACCGGGTCTGGTTAATCGCTCCTCTGACGCGGGATGCGCAGCAGCGGGCGGGGGCCTCCGAGGACCCTGGAGACGGGATGGGGCGGCTCGCCTTTTGCACTCTGTGTGTGTCTGTGTCGGGGTGTGTTTGTGTGGGGTGTGCGCGCGCGTATGTGTGTGTGCGCGCCTGTCCCTCTCTCTCTCTCTCTCTCTCTCTCTCTCTCTCTCTCTCTCTCTCTCCCACCCCCCCCCACCCCAACCTCTGGCTCCCTCTCTCGCTCTCTCTTGCTCTCTCTCTCTCTCCCTCTCCCTCTCAAGGACGAAGTAAAATCCCTCAGCTGGTCATGAGGCGGCTTCGGAGACAACACAATGCTGGTGGAAATAAATAACAAAAGGCGAAAAAGACAAGTGGGAACAATGGGGGAGGCGAGGGCAGCGCTCCAGCCGCCGGTGACCGTGGCCGGCGCGCGCCCCGGGGTGCGGCGGAGCGGGGGCGGCGCGGGGCGGGCGCCCGGATCGCTGCAGGTCGTCCCCCCCCCCCCAACCCAGGGTCTACCCTGACCTCCTGCCTGCGGCCGCGCGCCGGCATCCGAAGCCAGGGAGACCCTGTCAAGATCCTCCTGCTCTGCTGCAACCCAACTGGCTTGTAAATAACGCACCGATCGCCCACACCGTGCAGGAATTTTTTTTCCCCTTTAATCTGCCCTATGCTTAAAGAAGCGATCAGACGAAATGGCAGGAGTGGAAGGAGGAGGATTAGGAGGGGGGAGCTCGCTTCTATCCCTGCGCGATCGTGTCTGGTCAAGTCCCCTTTGTCAACTTCTTGGCCCTGCTCGCCCCCACCCTGTCCCTCCTGCGCCCACCCCCCATGATCAAACAGGCTTGCACCGTATGGCTGGGGGACGCGTGTCGGGGTCTGCGGGTGTCGGTGGAACCTTCTAGGTGGTCAGCAGACCCTGGCTGGAGCACCACTGGAAGGCTCGGGTTTTAAAGCCTCTACTGCCTTTCCAGAGGCAGGCTCTACACCCGGGTCCCCGCTGTCTTTTGGCTTGCGCTCCGCACCCACCTACCCCTTGGGGTAGAGGGGTGGGGGAAAAGTTTAGAAGCTCTCATCTATGCCTCAGGGGTGGCTGAACTGCTTTGATTCTGAGTGTATTCAGCCAAGGGGAAAAAAATATCATCAGATGCCCAAGAACCGGGGTTGGTATTGAGGGCGAGATGAGGCAAGGCACTGGGTTCCAGAGCTGTGCCACTCCGGAGCGCGAGTTACATCACCAGCAGCAGAAACTCCGTGGGTGAACTACCCCGACAGAAGCTGCGGGCCTGATGGAAGGTGTTCACTGACAGCTCCCGCGCTGCTGCTCTCTGGGCTCTGATCTTCTTGCTTTCATTGACTTAAAACTGCTGCGCGGTGGGGGTCAGGATGGCCTGGAGAGGGGGGTCCCTAAGAAATCTCCAGCCAGGCTTATGCAGAGATAAGGACTCCTGCATGGGACCCAATAGAGCTGGTGTTCAGGTAGCCAGGACTAGACAGGGGTAATGGCAAAGGGGACCCAATAAAAACAATTCTAGAAATTTTTCTTTTTTTTCTTTCTCTTCTTTGGCCTTCATGGGCTTGTGTGTTCTCCCTCTCCATGTCTGTGATTCCCTTGGGAAGAGCATTCATGGCCTGCACTGTATCCCCAGGAATTCCCAGCATTTCCCAGAGTGCACCAAGGCTACCTGGAAATCAATGACCCTGCTGTTTGTTCTTCCTGGGCCTGCAGGAGCAGGCATCCAGCTCAGGACCTTTCAGTCAAAGGCCAGCTCTCTCCCCTGACCTATTCCCTGGCTCTTGTCTCCAGGGGAGTTGTTAGGAAGCAAGGTGGTGTCTAGATACCTAGGACACCCACAGCCCTGAAAAGCACATTTTCCTTTCTGCCCCTTCTACCCTTGGTAGGTGGGTGAGTTGCTGATACCTGGGATTTTTGCACTTGTCTAGAGTGGAAAGTTTCCGGAGAGGAGACGTTTAGACAATTGATTACTTCGTACCTGCTTTCTAAAAATGGCTAAACACCTTTCCCTTGGTAGAAAAGTGAGAAATGCAAATCTTAATAACTCCGAGGCAGAAATTTCAAAGTGTAAACACAGCCATTATCCACTCCCACAAAAAAAAAAAAAAAAGCATCCTCTTCAACAAATATTTGGTAGCATAGAGCCCAGTAATTAAGGGAACAGTCCAAAAAGCCCAGAGCTTTCGTGGGGGGCTCTGAATTTCCTCTGCTGAGAATTTATACACTGGGTGATCCTTTGCCGCTTGGGTACGGCTGTCCTTAAACACCTTTACTGTTTCATCAGAGAACTGAAATAATAATAATCACAGTAATAACAATATGAAACTCTTGGGCTAATGTGGCTTCCCAACACTGAAAAAAAAAAAAAAAAACTCTGTGTTTGAATAAAACGCCTTCCATACGTGTCCATTTTCTCCACGGCTCTCTGTCCTCTGGTCGGTCAGTCATCTATGACTGGTGTCATCTGTGAGCTCAGTTATAATTGTCCTCTAGCTTCAATCGAGTGCTGCTTTTGATCTGAGGAGCTCTTGGGCTGGAGAGATGGCTCGGCCATTAAGAGGGAGGACCCGAGTTCGGTTCCCAGCATCCACATCAGGCAGCTCACGCTGTGACTCCAGCTGCAGTAAAATATGACACTCACATACATAGACACACAGACACATACAGACAATTAAAAATAAAAATAAATCTTAGAAAACAAGTAGATCTTGCTGTGCGTAGGATGTTCTATTCTTCTAAGGCACAGTTGTTCAAAATTGGCTATTACTGGGTCAAGCCCAGTCCCTCCAAACAAGTAGCAAAAGGCAAATTAAGACCAATTACAAAATACTAGGCCCTCATCGTACCGATGAGACTATGCGTAACCTTTGTAAAGGTATTGTCACAATATATTAATTTCCACAGGGATTTGAGCTTTCTAGATCATACAACATGAAGAAAGACGGTTGAAGCAGATTCTCTCCCCATGGATCTCTGATGGTGCCAACCAAGCAGAGCAGGCCAGGGCTTTAGTTCTGGTACCTCAGTATTACAGCTTCGGGGCCCAAGGCGTCCTACAGACAGAGGACCTGGTCTGGTAGAGAGAAAAGACCGCAAGTTCCCGGTTTCTCCTGGTTATTGAAACCATGTGCCCGCCAGCCCATGCCTTAATTATTATATAGCAACAGCAGAGTTGATTGAAAACTTCCAATGGGATGTTTGTGTTAAGCTTGGGAAACACACACACACACACGCTGAAAGTGGGGCTATCACATTGAACATCAGTGTTTCCACTTTTCCAGCATGTACCACAGCCTGGATTCTTAGCCAAGCGTTTCTTGAATGTGATCACTCCTCTCCTTCACATGACAGACTTGCAAGAAGTGTGACACCCTGCTCTGTAGAGGAGGGACGGGATGCTTGGCAGCCTGGGGACGTGTCCAGGGCCCTGCTATGTGGCACTGACTGCACTCCATGCACACCAGCCTTTGCCAGCTCCAAGCCAATCCATTCCACTTCACCCTGTGTCACGGCAGTGCCAGTTTGCAGTGCTAAGTATTAGCTCATCACATGTGGACACTTAAAATGACAAACTAAGGTTGGGTGTATAGCTCATTGGTAGAGCAACCATGTATAAAACTCCAGCCTCCATTCCCAACACTGTAACAACAACCAAGTAAAATACAAAATTTATAGGGTATAAATTCCAGACATGAGTTATATTGATAATCTCATTTACCTTGGACTTTAGATAACTGTGTAATTCCCAAGAAACTACATGTGTACCATAAGTGGGGGAAATATATATAAATATTTTTTCAGGTTTTAAACAGTAAATATGAAATGATATTATTTTGTAGACTAGGCAATTCTATATTATATGTACACATACTTACTCATGTGATTAATATTTTTAATAATATACATATATAATGTAAAAGCTAGGCTTTTAAATTCATAGACTTACACAGGTACTGCCCTTTCCATATGCAGCAGACTCATGGAGTCAGTCAGATGTGGTCCAGCATACCTGTCACCCTCATCATTGAGAGGCTGAGATGGAAAGTTCACAAGCTCAAAGCTATCCTGGGCCATGCTACAAGTTCTAACACATCAGTACTCCATAACAACACTCTGTCTCCAAAAGAATAAATAAATAAATAAATAAATAAATAAATAAATCCTCACATTGGGCCCATGACTTAGATGATTTTATTCTATCATTTCATCAGCACAAGAGCAAACATGGAGAATTATGTAAGTACCAGAAGGTTGGGCAAAAAGGAAGAGTGTGGGTTCAAATCAAAGAGTGAGTGACTTTGTCATGCTGTCTTTCAATGTGCATATAGCCATATATACACATCTATATACATATATGCATGCATACACATATAATACAGATATGCATATATTTATGCAGACAGTAGCCCTATGTATACAGTATATATACACATATATTTATGCAGGTGATATACTTACATATATTCATGACAGACATAAACTACCAATAGCTAGAAATCATACCAATGACATCAGAAATATTTATGGATGGATGGGAAATCCCCTATGCTTAAGGTATTCAAGACAGATTGTTGAGGCCACCAGAATCCCTCGAGTATATCTGGAGATATTGGGGAAATGCTATTAAAATTAGCTATTGGTATGCAGTACTAGTTACTGCAGTATTAGTGATTGCCCTATGTGCACGAGGTCCATTGGAGGATCTGTAAAGTTATATGTGTTAAACCAGCAGAGAAAAGATACTTAGGAATCTAACAATAAAAAGTCCCCATTAGTTTCTGTTACTATAGCAGAATATCAGACTCAGGGTAGTTTATAAAGAGGTTTATTTATCTCCCTGTTTGGGAACTGCAAGCCCAAAATAGACGGCTGCTTCTTCTATGCGGGGGGTGGCGGGGGTGGCTCACATCATCAAATGGGAAGTGGGTAAACCAGAGACACTGAGTTGGGGAGATGACCCACCTCACCCCAGTCCTTGACAGAGCTCTAGGACTCTGCTCACCAGGGCCATACCCCATGCTGAGGTGCCTTCCATTCCCTTTGTCAACCCAGACAGCTCACCCAAACTCTGACTTAGGAAGAAGTTCATCACCAACTCAGGTCTGGGGGAAACAGCCATCCAACCCACAGCAAAGCAAGGTGACTCTGAGACGAAGCTTTCAATGGGTGAAGCTGGAGAGCAGCCCCTTCCCAGTGATGGGTTCTCTGTTTCAATGTTTTAAAGTAGGATAGGGTTCCAATCTCCTCCCAGTAGCAGGAGCATAGTATTAAATGCTGATCTAACTCCAGCAGTTATGGACTCAAAACCCTGACCTCCCTTCAAAGGAACCCGAAAACATTGGATAAGAATTTTTGATAGACAAAGCATTTGTTTTCCCTGGGGCTATTTTTATCTCTCTCTTGAAACAGGGTACATGTCAATTTTCGGCCGTGAACTCTAAAATCAACCCACTTTATAAAAGTGAAGTTTTTCTTCTTCTCTCTTCTCCCTAAATATGACATCTGGTGTCATCTAAGGAAGGAGTGGTAACTACGGACAGCTTCCAGGATGCTTCACAAGCTCCCAGCATATTTTCCTATCTCCCGGCATGCCTCACAATCTCCCAGCATGCCCCACAATCTCCTAGCATGCCCCACAATCTCCCAGCATGCTTTATAACCTCCCAGCATGCCTCGACTTGACATCTGCCATCCTGAGTATTAACTATTCCTGACTTAATGAACCCCTTAAGGAAAATTGAAAAAAAAAAAAGTTGTCTGTTTTCCTACCATGTGGGAGGCTGAGACTGGAGGATTGCTGTGAATTCAAGGCCAGTTTGGATTACTTCAGGCTGAGTTGAGTTATAGTATAAGATCCGGCAGCCACACATATGCCCTGCCCAAGGTGAGATAGCTAAACATGTTATAGGCATGAGTTTGGTGAAAAAGGAGAACTATCTCTCAAACACTTCTCTGTCCCGACACTCACCATAAACACACATCAAGCACACAACTGTAATAATAAAATCCCAGTAAGAGTACTGAGCATGATGGTGCATGCTGGGTATTCCACAACTCAGAAGACCAAAGTGGGATGGTTGCTGTTCAAGACCAGCCTATATCCTGAGTTCTAGGCTACCCTGGGCTACAGAGTGAGTGCCTTAAAGTAAATAAAAACAAATCTACAACCTTATGCCCAAGAGATGCCACACACTAAGCTCTCATTGAAAAAAAAAAAACATAAAACTTTTGAAAGCCCATTACAAATACATATGTTTTCATTTAGAAACTACTATGAAATTGAGTGTTCTTTCATTTAAACGTTCCCCTGTGGTTCCACAAATTAAAGATCGGTAGTGCAGTATTAACAACCAAGAGCCAGACCAAATTGAACTGCTTAAAAACAGTTGGCTGAGCCACCAACCATGGTTTCTATAGCTGAAGCTGACCAAAAAGGGAGGTCACTTAAACATTTTTTTTTAAAAAAAAGTCTAATTTTAAAAACTTACCCACTTGGGTACGTATTTTAGAAAGAGCATTTTTATGTCAGACCCAGTTTTAAAAAGGAAATAATGTAGAAAGCTCAGATACTTTATAAACTCCAAACCACAACCACGCTGCTCTCATTAGCGAAAGGGATTTATTACACCCGCTGTTGATTTTTTTCCTTCCTGGGACAAGAACCAGAGGGAAAAACAAAATTAGTTCTAGTCAAATGCAACATCGTGCCCTCACCACATCCCCACATCTCGGCCCTTATCCTACAGGGCTGCTTCTATTATCCATTCATCCATCCATCCATCCATTCATTCATTCTGTTTGACTTTTCACATTTCCTCTTGAATAAGGAGGATACAATGTAGCAGTGTGGGAGGGGTGGGCCTTAGATGTGAAAGTTGTTCTTGAGAGTGGGAGACGGGGAGCAGTGTCATGAACTGCTGTCTTCTGGGCCTGATGTGGCCATTACAGCCATGAAGTCACAGCAGCTCTGGTCACGGGCCAAGCTGAAACACAGGTGAGGTAAGAGGAGGATCCAGCCCCACAGAGGAGGGAACTGAAGTGGGGGAAGATGCATTCCTTTCTTAAGGGTGTGGCCCCTGTAAGACTCTACTGTGGAGGCTCCACACTCATTATGAAAAGAACTAAAGGCATGGAGTTGGAGGGGAAGCCTGGGAGAGTTGGGAGGAGGAAATGAAGAGTCTATATGGTCAGATTTCACTGGATACGGGAATAGACTTTTCAGGAGTAGAGAAAATATTGGATTGTCTTTCTTAATATATGAATTGCCCCCATTAAGTTTAGTCCAGATATATATATACTGTCAATCAAAGTCATAACATATATGTATGTATATATGTATATACACATACATATACATATGCAGACATATGTGTGTGTGGGGGGGTTCTGCTGTGTGGGTCCTGGGAGTCAACTGAAGGTCATTAAGAATGGCAAGAATCACCCTTCCCCTCTGAGCCATCTTGGTGGCCCAAGATCGCGTATTTCAAGTTCAAGTCCCGCTAGTGCTTAAGTGTTTGAATCTGTGAACTGATGATAACCCTTGGTTCTTTGGTTTCCTTCAGACATTTAGTAAAGTGTTACCAATTGCAATATACATGACACACACCTGTCGTATGGTGAAATATGTCAGGCAAATTAAGTTGGAAATAGGTATACAACAAAAGAAGTTAGTTTTTTAAAAATTCACTAAAAATCCTTGCTTTAACATCAGCAAATTGTTTGAAGAGACTGCCTTGCTTCTCCATCTCAAGATATCTGGGGCCTCCGGGCTTGTCTTCTCAGAATTCTGATTGAATTAATATCTTTTCAGAACTGGGGGGTTGGACCCAGGGCCTCATGCATGCCAGGTACCACTGAGCTATGTTAGCATCTATCTATCTATCTATCTATCTATCTATCTATCTATCTATCATCCATCCATCCATCCATCCATCCATCCATCCATCTATCTATCTATCTATCTATCTATCTATCTATCTATCTATCTATCTATCTATCATCTATTTATTCAGACACATGGCTAGCCTGAAACTCACCCTGTAACCCTGGCAGGCCCCAGAATCACTCAGACACCTGAGTGCTGAGATTATAGGAATATGCTGTCATGTTTGGCTTACATTTAAATTTTAATCAATAGGTTAAATGTTTTATTTGTTTGTTTGTTTGTTTGTTTGTTTTTTAAAACACACTACTTAATGTACTTTACACCAAGCTCTCTCTCTCTGCCTAGTGAAGATAACTCCTTTCAGGCCTATTTTCTCTGGGATAGTGTGTCTTCAGTATGATCACTATTCTACTGTTGTGTAGCCGTTTCCTCAGACTTGAGACAACCCCTCCTGGAGAGATGGGGGAGGGGTGTGCTCATGAGACTCAACCCCCACACTTACAAGGCTCAGGAAGTTCAGAAAGTTACAAGACTCAGTAGGTCCCACCCTGAGGTTATATAAGCAGCAAGAAGGGCACCTCATAGCAGAAACCGTACTGTGGATTTTGACTCTTCCACACAGTTTGAACAGGGAGCTGGGAGAGCGTTCGTTGACACAGCTGCCTAACTGTCGTATATACCCCCAGCTCACTAAGACAGACTTGGGTGCTATCACTTCTTTGCCGCTTCCAGTGCCCTCTCTGGGGCGAATAAACACGCTCTCGGCAAAGTCCCCAGGCAAAGTCCCACAGAATCTGCTCATGGGATTTGCTCAGTGGTCATTCGCCTTATCGAGTGCATCCCTCTGACCACACAATACAGCTGATCCTTCTAGCTAATTTAACTTTTAATGCATAACTGCTGGACACTTATGGATATGGCTGGGGCCACTGATGGGTTTCTCACTTCCCTCTAGCAGGGAATGATGACATATGAAGCCCTATAAAGGATTTACTCCACAGAGACAATGAGATGGTTTGTCCAAAACAGGGCAGGGATCAGAGGACAGACTCTGTTTTGTAGCACTGTTAAAAGGGGAATATTTGCTTTCAGATGGGCCTCTGATAATATTTACAGTTAAAAGGTCTAGGAGTGTTGTGGTAGCTTTCAAAAAGACGAGAAGTCCTCCAGTTAGCATCAGAAAAGGCCAATTTCCTTGGTCTGGCCCTCCATGGATAAAATACAAGGGGACAGGTCATTTCAAAGAGGGCTTGTGGGCTGGGGAACCAAAAGTGCTTTGACACATTCCACGGATGACGTAGTAAATCAATAGTGGGGTACTAGAGATAGGAGCAGAAGGGTGGGGGAGGATGGGTAAAAATTACTAATTAACCACTCAGTTTTTCTCAGATAAAGTTAATGGCCACCATTCTATTCTATATAGAATAAAGTAAGCTAGACTGGAGATACTATTGAGCATGAGAGGAGAAATGACAAAGCCTGGGTTTGAATATCACCTTGAATGCCCTGCCAATCACATTTGGGCTTTGAGAGAGTCGTGGTGTGGCTGACGTCATCCCAAATAAAGATGGTTCATTGACCATAGATGTGTCCCATGCTGAGAATAGAAGGCCTGGCTGTAGTAGCCTAAGAAGTGGTCCAGAGCCCATACAGTTTCAATTCCATAATGGAGGAAGTACCTTCAGGTCAAGC
Source organism: Mus musculus (assembly GCF_000001635.26). Lineage (NCBI taxonomy): Eukaryota > Metazoa > Chordata > Mammalia > Rodentia > Muridae > Mus > Mus musculus. Next base: position 144,791,426 of record NC_000072.6, read on the forward strand.
GAACCAGGCAGCAACTCTCTACCAACCAGGCTGTTCCATGATTGCCACACCCGTGCATGGGGAACAAAGGAACAATGCAAACTAAGTTAACAGCAGGAAAATGCTGAGTTTGGGGCATGAGACTTGATGGAGATGAGGCTCACATTCAAAGCTGGCATTTCTTGGAAGATGAGTTTTATCATGCCCTGTGGGCAAGCTCCCAAAAGGCCAGCACAGCAGCCACCTCAGAGACAGGACCCGGATGCTTCTTCAGACAAGGCCTGGAACTCAAGCCACAAGGAGAAAACACATGGGACCTCAACTGCTTGCCCGAGGTCATCCTAGGTGACAGAGATGCTGTGGTGATTAGTAAAGAATTCTGTTCCCACCAGAAGTCACAAATCCTACAGGAGTAAGGTGGGAGCTAAGGAAGGAAGAAGCAAGACCCTAGACATCAAGAAGTAGCCAGTGTTTAAAGATGAAGGAGTGTGGTCGGAAAAGACCTTCCGCAGATGGCAAGGGGTTTTCTACTAGTTCAGAGTCAGTTCCATGTTTTCTGAACCCTACATCTAGAAAACTCTATGCATGAAAAAGAGCAAGATTTGGCTGTTTCTCTTAGGAATGAAATTCTAGACACATCTCAACAGGACTCGTGAGCTGTGGTATAAAATTATTCCTCGGAGGCAGCAATATGGCTCACTGTCGAGAGGAGCTTCTGCTCACATTTCCCAGCCTGAGTTTGATCCTGGTACCCTCAGGGTTACACACATACACACACAAACACACACACACACACACACACAAACACAAACACAAACACACACACACACACACACACACACACACACACACACCGCCCTGGCCTCTAAACCCAGCACTGGACATAGTAGCACATACCTGTGACCCCAGATGAAAGCAGGGGGAATCAGAAGTTCAAGTTCATCTTAGGTGACCAATCAAGGTCAAAGCTGTTCTTGTCTACTTGAGGCTCTGTCTCAAAAAATAAATGAATGAATACGTAAATGGGTAAGCAAACTGCCCAAGAACCAAATTCTAAAACTTCATTATTTCTGTGAGGGTTTACCACCTGTACTCTGACAAATTCATTGTGTTTATAAGTTGATAGAGTTGGATGCAATCATCTTTAAAGATTATAAGGTGCTTTCGAAGCTATCATTTCATGTGATCTTATGATAATAAATGAGCAAGACAAATGAATAGCTTAATATAGAGTCGGCTACAACAAGGATCAGCATGCTCTGATTGTTGTTGGAGCCGTGGCCCCAGGGATAGACTATTTTCAGGTATTTTAAGAAATTAACTCTGCATGTGCACATTCATGTGCAGGTGTGCACATGAATGTGTGCATGCATGTAGAGATCATGGGACTTGGTTCTCTCTCTCTCGCTCGCTTGCTCGCTCACTCGCTCACTCACCTGTGTGCGTGCATGCGTGCGTGCGTGTGTGTGTGTGTGTGTGTGTGTGTGTGTTTGTGTATGTGTGTGTGTGTTTGCGCTTGCACACACTCGCGCACGTAGCCTGCCCAGGGAGATGTAGTTCCAACCTCTGCCTGAACAATGGCCTTCAGTGAGACTGTAAGAGATTGGGCTAGAGCAAGAGATTGGAGCCCTGGAGGGGCTGGATCAGACAAGCACCTGCTGTCACTTGGCGTGTCGAACAAACAGCACAGCAGCATTAAACCACAGACTTTCCCATGCGTGTAAAATGCATCATGCATTGAACAGAAGGGAAGCATCGCTGTAAAAAGTGAAATTGACTCAAAGAATCAAAAGAAAGGAAAACATAAGAAATTAAGGCATAAAGACAAGGTCTGCTCTCTCCCCCATACACAAATGCATAACACCAGCCGATGGGAAGTCTCCACACAGACTTTTTAAGATGCAGAGCCCTTTTAAGTGGAATTTCCTTCAGTGGACCAGGATTTGCGTCGGAGTTCATCACCATTCTCTGCCACTGGTTGCAGAGGAGAAATCTCCCCTAAGGCACTGTCAGAACTACCAGCCTTGGCCTTGCTGCAAATGGAATTGTAGAAATCGGCCTATGGTTATACAGCTCCAAATCATGCAAGGCTTTTTAAAATCATTCACCCATCTTCCTTCTAAGCGCCAAGACCTCAGCGGGACCCTGGACACTGAGAGGGGATTAATGCCTGTGAACATAACACTTAAGTAAACAACGTGAGGTCTTTTAAGATACAGTATTTCATAAGTGACAGCTGAAAGCTGAGTGTGTGTGTGTGTGTGTGTGTGTCTATGAATTTCCATACTTTGTTTAAAAAAAAAAAGAAAACTTTCTTTCTCCAGGGGCCACTTTCATGTCTGACTGATCCCTGCCATTGTCTATGCTGCCTTGTGCTTCTGGCAAGGTGGGAGGGGAGACTTCAGAGGAGCTAATTTAATGATCTCTGGCCCTGCACACAGGGCAAAAAGACACCTGGTCTGACAAAGCCACAGAGAGGCCAAGGCCACAGCTCTAAGACCTTAGCCACTGGCTCGGGGCAAAGAGCAAAGAATTCGAACACTGAGAATCTGGAAGTAAGAGGTAAATTTTTAGAAAGTATCTTTAACTTTATTTTCTTTGGAGCGGCAAGGTCCATAAAAGTGATAACAAGAAATGAATGCTTGCAGTTAAAGAGGTGGCTCAGTAGTTAAAGAATACTCACCGCTCCTGCAGAAAACTGGATTTCCCAGTGCCCACAGCAGGCAGCTCTTAAATGGCAGCTAGCTCTAGCTCCAAGGGATGTGACACACCCCTCGGGTCTCAACGGTTACCCAATCCCACCAGCACCACCAGACACATGCAGATACGCACATATAAAACTCACCTTTAAAAACTTAACGCTGAGAACCCTGTGCGCATGTGTGTTCACTCTGCTGATCTTCGTGATTATCTCTGCATTTTCAACAAGGAATCTGGAGTGCAGATAGGGTAAGAATCTGTCTCAAGATTATATACCTAGTATCTTCTTTATAGAAATGCCAAGGAATACAAACATCATGCTAAATCCCAGGTGGTGTGTATGGACAATCAAAACGCCCAAGAACCCGAGAGATGGTTGGTTGGTTAAGAGAGCCTCCTGACCTAGCAGAGGTCATGACCTCATCTCCTGACACTCACAATGGCCACCTGATCTTCAGTTCCAGGAAATCCAACGCCCTCTTCTGCCCTCCACAGGTACTTCACTCACATGTGCCTACAACCACACAGGCAACCACACAACTTAAAATAAGATCAATCTCTACAAAAATTGAGTGAAATGTAAGGAAAAGTTTATACTGTTATACATTTGTAAAGCTTTTTAAATTTGTAATTACAATCAGGAAGAAATCCATAGTACAAAAAAATAATTCCAAGTGGATTTCTGGCTTCGGTTGATGCTGAGAAAGCTAAAACGTAATCACGCCACTCCTTAAAATAAGAAAGAGCTTTAAATTGTCTTTTAAAAGAAAAACTAAGCTTAAAAACATTAAAAGAAATACCAAGCTTAAAAATTTTTAAAAGAAAAACTAAGCTAAGATATGGTGCCATGAGTTTTCTGAGCATAGTGAGAGACGTCGTCTCTAGGGAAACCATCAGGACAAACTGCACAGACTCTGCAGCATCCAGAGTCACCGTTGGTGAGTCCTTCCCTGAGCTGGAGGACACTGGACCTACACATTTATAGAAAGCCATCACACAGTGACTGGTACATAACTGGAGGCCATGTGGGAATTAGCAGGGGAGTGGTTTATCCACCCTCACCTTGTGTCTCAGTAAGGATTTCCATATCTGTGAACAGACACATGAGCAAGGCAACTCTTACAAAGGATGTCAGTAAACTGGGGCTAGCTTATAAGTTCTGGGGTTCAATCCATAGTCGTCATGGCAAGAAGCATGGCAGCATCCAGGCAGGCAGGGCGATGGAGGAGCTGAGAGTTCTACATCTTGATCCAACTGCAAACAGGAGAAGACTGGCTCTCCTGTGGTTAGGAACAGGGTCTCCACCCCCACAGTGACACACCTACTCCAACAAGGCCACACCTCCTAATAGCCACTCCCTGGGTCAAGCACATTCAATCCACCACACCTTGGTACACTTTACATGGAGGAGCCCCACCATGCTCTCACTGTGCCCTGTCCTTGCCCTGGCTCCAACAGAGGTGAGCTATAACTAACCACAATAAAACAATGCACCCAGGGCCTCCTCCGTTATGGGGGAAAGACTGCACCAATGCCTTGTGCCCACTGGGAGAACGATACCCTCCCCCTCTAGCTCCCACCAGCCTTCTTACCTTCTTCCTTCTGTTCCCTTGGTTGCTAAACCACACTCAGCAGCCCTGGCAAACAGGTCTACAGATTTGTGCTCTTGGGGAAGGGAACAAGGGAGAGGGGGGAAGGGGAGGAGAACGTATAACAGAGAAGGCAAATTTGTGACTGTTTCTGTCCCCAAATTTGGGGTTAATTTTGTCAATGGGATTTTCTCTGTGTCCCCACATCCTACACAGCCATAGTATGAGATCACTCAGGTGCTGCAGATCATAGCAAAAGAACTAAAATCGCATGCTCTTTGAAGAGCACCCAGGGAGGTCCAGTTCTGGAAAGGAAATAAAATCAAGAACAATAAGTAATTTGAAGATTCTGGCAGCATTGCTACAAGCAAACACAAGCCCAAATATAGATTCAACCAGACCCGACTTCACTCCACATGAGCAGTAACTTCCATGATTGCCCCTCAGGGATGTTGGTTGGTTTCCCCTCTCTACCTTCCCAATCTACTACAAATAGACTAAAAAGCTCCTTAGAGTGGTATGTAGGACTTTATGACCAGTCTCTATCACCAGACATGTGCCCACATCTCACTGGTTGTAGATAAACAGGTATAGTATGACACAGATGTGTAACTTTTGTCTTGGTCATGGTCATATGTGTGTGTGTGTGTGCGTGAATGTGTGTGCACGTGTGTGCATTGTTGTATATGTATGCATGTGTGTGTGCATGTGTGTGCATGTGTTATATGTATGTGCATGTGTGTATGCCTTTGTATGTGCATATGTGTATATGTTTGTGCATGTGTTGTGTGTATGTGCATGAGTGTGCAAATGTGTGTACATGTGTGTGCACGTTGTGGGTGCACATGTGTGGGTGCACGTGTGTGCATGTGGGTGCATGTGTTGTATGTACATGTGTATACATGTGTGTATGTGCGAGCACACACACACACACACACACACACACACACTGACAGCCAGGATCATAGTTCTGTCAATGAGTCCTCTGGCACATTTCACCTTATACTGCTCTAACTCACCACCTCTTTTCCTTGGCCTACTTGTGCTCTATGGCTCATTCTCACAAACTAAGATAAGGATATTTAGGACCATTTTTTCTATAAGAAACTCAACATTAGATATCAAGACTCAAGAGTAAAGGGATTTAAAAAGATATGCTGTGCTAAACCATGTTACAAGAAGTTAGAATGGCTACATTGATTTCAAACAAGTTTAACCCCAGGGGGGGGGCGGGGGAAACAAGATTATTGTTGATGATAAAATGATAAAAGTACAAATTCTCCAAGAGGACAGAAAATTTAAAGACATAAACATCTATTGTGAGTATCAAAATGTATAAAACAAAAACTGATAGATGAGGAAAAAGACAAATTCAAACATGATTTTAAAGCTATTTGCTGTTTCATCTAAATTATCTAATTTATGGATTATCACTTTTCATATTATTCCTTGAACACAAGAATCAAATTCAAGATGATGTGTGGGGCTTCACCACCCCTGTGTCAATAACTGAGAGTTTCATAGTTAGAAAATAATTAGGCATCCAGATGACCCAAATGGCAGTATCAGTTAACTTGATCTAATTAGCATCATGGAATCAGTCATTCAAGGGCAGCAAATACATTCACCTTAAGCCTCTACGTAACTAACGTGCGCCAAGCCTAACCACCCCATTTCAAACCCCAAACACTCAACAGGTGGAAAGCCTAAGAACTATCTATACAAAGCATTTCTCAGACAAAATGATAAAGCCATGTGAATATCATTGCTCGAATAGCACATTTATAAATACAAATAAAAATGAAAAGCACACTTCAAGCCACACATTGATCAAAGAGGATTTAAGAGAAGATAAAAAGACTCCTACTAACTGAGAGGGACATCACAACTTACTGTAACCCAGTCCTATGTCCTGACCAACTGAGTCAGCAAGGTAGCTAACTCACTGAAATTTATACCACATAGAAGTGCTTAGAGGGAAATTTGAAAACTCAAAAAAACCAATCATTTAGCTTAACATAGAAAAGTAGAGAGCATGGATAAAATTAAACTAGATAAAGTAAATAAGGGAAATAATTTTATACCAGAAATTAATGAAATTAGTGAGTCAAAAGAGAAAAATAAACAAAAGCTGCCTCTTTATTATTGATCTACTTTCTGGCCTAGCTTTCCAAGAATGATAGTAAGAGACATAAATTATTAATTTCAGAAATGAAACATGAAAAAACACTACTGATCTCATGAAACAGAAAACACAGATAAATAACAGAAAAATAAATGAGCAATTACAATCCATAAATTAGATAGGGTAGGCGAAATTGATAAAGTTTACAGAAGACTCATGTGCCAAAATGCATTTAAGAAGATATAATCAACGTCAATAGACTTATGCCTAGTAAAGAGATTGGATCAATAATCAGTAATCTTCCAAAAGAGTGGACCAAGCACGGATGGCTTCATCAATGAATACTGCCAAGCATTCAAGTAAGTAATGGTACCATCTTCCCCACAATCTTCCCCAGAAAAGAGAAGCTTGGGATGGGTCGGTGGTAAGAACAGCTGTTGCGTTACAGAGGACCTGAGTTCAGTTTCCAGCACCCATGTTAAAAAATGTACAACCTCTTGTAGCTCCAGTTTCAGGCTCTGGCTTCATTCTTCAAAAATACTCAGAATAATAAGGAATAGACTCTACTTCAATGAGAAATCCATCAGAAACTCACAAAGTATTGGAAAGACAGCTGAAAGGTGCAGAGAAAAGGAATGAACCCGCCTCTCACAACTCCAGCCACGTGCCTGTCCAGATAGAGAACCCCCATCCGGAAGTCTCTCTTCTCTCAGTTATACCGGGGATTCAACCACCAAGAGCAGACAGCCCACTAGGAAGACTCCTAAATAAAATGGGAAGAGAAATCCAAACCCACAAATGTGCTAATCGCAACACAAAAAGACAAAAAAGCAGGAAAGGGTAAGACAACAAAATTTCTCCAAAGATCACGCCACCATAGCAGAAGAAGAATTCAAATGTTTACTTGCAAAACTAGTCAATGATTTCAAAGAGAACACAAGCAAGCACAAAAATGAATTAGAGCAATCCAGGTAAGAAAGTTGACAAAGTTGATGAGCAATTCAGCAATATGGGTGGAGAGATCAGCAAAATGTGAAACAAATTCATTGATGACATTGTTTCGTAGAAAGCAAATGCTGAAAATTAAAAACTAATAAATCAAATAAAAAGTAGCCTGAAATAATAGCAACAGACTCCACAAGGAAGAAGAAAGGCAGAAAATGAGATGTGGGGGAAGATCAAGGAAATACAATATTAAAACGTAAATAGAGAAAGTATTTAAGTACATGAGCTTTGCCACAACTTATAAGACCTCTGTGAGCAAAGAGAACAAACCTAAGAGTCCAAGAGTAGAGGAAGAAAATGAGATTAAAAACAAAAAATGTCAAAACAAACAAACAAACAAACAAACAAGGCATAGGGTGTGTGGAATTCACCCAATGAAATGACAGCAGGATGTTTTCTAAGTCCAAGAAAAATGCAACTAGGCAACAGGAACTCTTATGACCTTAAATAGACATGACCAGAGATGAACTCTTCCATGCCACAATGCAGCCAAAAACCCAAAGGTTGAAAAATACAAACATATTTACAATCAAACAAAGCCATGAGAAGAAACTGCTAACTAAGGCAGGGAAGCACGGAGCAATGCTTCAAACCCTGGTAGTAGTCACTGCCAATCATGATGACTATATACAAGCCAGATGTGCACAACTTCAGTCCCAACAATCTGGGGTCAGAGGCAGGTAGATATCCATGAATTTGAGCCTAGCCAGGTCTACATAGTAAGTTCTAGGCCTGCAAGGGCTACATAGTGAGATGCACCTTTAAAAAAAAAAAAAAACACAAGGAAGAGGGGAGGTAGGAAGGGAGGGAGAGGGGAAAGAAGGAAAGAAAGGGAGGGGAGGGGAGGGAGGGAGGGAGCAAGGGAGGGAGGGAGGGAGGGAGGGAAGAAAGGGAGGGGAGGGGACAAGAGGGAGGGAGGGAGGGAGGGAGGGAGGGAGGGAGGGAGGGAGGGAGGGAGGGAGGTTACTGTATTCAGTCATTAGGCTTTAAAACTAACAAAGAAACGCATTTCAAGATAAGCACAAACTCAAACAATACTTGACTTCTAAATGAATGTTGCAGAACACAGCTCAGAATCTTAAAAACACAGAGACAAAAAGACCATTCCAATCAAGAGCACCAGATAGAATAAAGTTCATGGGAGGACTAGATGAAGGAAGGGAGGAAAGAAAGCTAGGAAGGAATCTATCCTGTCCATCAAAGTAAACCAGTAAGTCCCTAATATAATGGCAAGAGAAAGAAAAGAGCAAGCAAGAATGGAACCAGCCAGAAAACAACCCCAAAAGCTACAGGAAGCAGAAAAATTCTCTCAACAATAACCCAAAACGCAAACAGTTGTAACTCTCCCATTAAAAGATGCAGAGCGGACTGGATGAAAACACAAGACGCTAACTCTCTCCTGTTTCTGAGAAATACACCTCACCAGCAAAGACACTGACTGAACATGGATGGATGGGCTTCCATTCACCCACAAATACAAATAGAAAGCAGGCCAGCATAGCTGTTCTAATAACTGATAAATCAGACTTCAGCTCACAATCAGAAGACATGAAAGAGGCTGCAATAGTAAAGAGTAATCCACCAAAAAGTTAGAACAACTGTGAATTTACAAGCACTGGACACTGGAGCTCCTAGCCTCATAAAATAAACACCAACAGACTTAAAGGATAGGCAAGCCCTGATACAGTAGTGGTGGTTCCCATCCCCCACTTTTAGCAACAGGTGGGTCATCCAGAATTAAAAATCAATAAAGACACCTCAGAGTATATGTGCAACGTAGGTCAAATAAGAAGTTTACAAATCCTTCTTTGAAAATATTATAGAATACATATCCATCTCAGCAGCCCAGGGAACTTTTTGGGCTTAAAATAAGACAATTATAGACCCTAAAGTGAGCCTTTAAAAACACAAAAAATGATTTTTGTAATTATAAATTCATAGTGAAATAAAGTACTTTAAAAATGCTAGAGAGTCAAATCTGATATAGACTGGAAACAAGTATGCTCCATGGCTATGGGTATTGATGGAGCACTGGATCAATCAAAGCAGTTCAATCATGGTGCTGGAAGTGGTAGTTCATTACAGATGGAATCCCAGAATGTGAGAGGTTGAGGTAAGACAACCATGAGTTCAAGGCCAAGGCCAACCTGGGCTATCAAGTGGTTTCCAGGCCATCATAGAAAGACCTGGAGAGAGAGAGAGAGAGAGAGAGAGAGACAGAGACAGAGACAGAGACAGAGACAGAGACAGAGAGACAGAGAGAGAGAGACGGAGACAGAGAAACAAGAGAAACAGAGAGACACACAGAGAGAGAATAAACTCATTCATTTTAATTTACCACATCAACAGGCTGAAAATAATTACAGAATCATATCGATTAATGTATAAACTATTCCATGATCTAAATAGTTTGAAAATATCATAGTAGGGCTGGTGAGATGCCGAAGCAGGTTAAAAAAAAAAAAGCAAAACGCCAAACCAACAACCTAAGTTTGATTCCCAGAATTCAGAGAACTGACTCCCACAGTTTGTTCTCTGATCTCTACATGTATCCAGACAAATAGACAGACAGACAGACAGTCAGATACACACACACACAAACACACACACACTAACTAGATAGATAGATAGATAGATAGATAGATAGATAGATAGATAGATAGGTAGATAGATAGATAGATAGATAGATAGATAGATAGATAGATAGATAGATAGATAGAATGTAAAACTTGAAACACAACCTTTAAAAACATAATGCAAAAGATTAAGGATTTTTAAAATCCTGTTACCTTTTTAAAAATACGGTTCTTTGGGAATTGCACATCATGCATCCTAATCCCACATATATTCTCACCACCCCACACCTCATACCCACCCTCCACCCTTGCAACCTCACCCACAACAGAAAAAAAAAAAAAAACTCATTGTAGAATCTGTTGTATGTCGCAGTGTCTACCACAATATACCCTTTTGTCTACTCTTCTTTGCTTACAAATTCTCATTGCAATGAATTGGTTCATTGCCTTGGCTTCTGCTACTCTATTAATACTGGAACCTCACTGGGACTATTCCTCTTAGATGTCTTGTTGTAGCCCTGTGTCATGGAGAGCCTGTAGGTATGGACATGTAGGACCAGCCCCTTCATGCACTGCAGCAGTTCATCTTTGGGGTAGATGTTGGAGTGAACCAATTCAAAGCCCTAGATCTGGGCCTGAGAGGTATCTGAGCTAGTCAGCCCACTATCTCCTCTGTACCCACACCACTGGGGCAAGCTCTCCTACTCTGCCCTCATTGGCCTATCCAATGCCAGAGACAGCAAGGGGCAAAGCCATTGCTCCCACTCTCGTGCCATCGGGATTGGCTCACCCAGAATTCCCACAACCAGAGTCTACCCTGCTGCCCAGGCTAGGTACAGAGCTTGCTCTCCTTAATGTTACAGAGGCAAGGGACAGGGACAGTTCTCCCACTCTTGTGACCCTGGGACCAGTTCTCTTGCCTGCCATAGGTGGACATGGGATAGGAGAGGGAAAGAAGATATCTCTCTTTTGTCTACTCCACTGCACAGAGGCAGTGCCCACTTTCCAATAATCACCTGCAATCCCCACATTCAGGGCCAGCTCTACAGTATTGCCAGACAAGGTACAGGGCCCGTCCTCCTGAGTGCTACAACTGGTGAGGGGCAGGGCCAGCTCTCCTGCTCTCACAGCCTAAGGTTCTGGTCTCCACCTGCTGTAGCTGGCAAGGGGTGGGGAGGGTAGGAGGGTATCTCTCACTCATCCACAACAGTGGATGAAAGATGAATGGCAGCACCAGCTCTCCCATGCTCAGATCCTCAGGGCCAGCTCACCCATTACTCCCACAACCGAGCTCAGCTCTATTGTGCTTCCTGAGTGATATGCAGGCTGCTCTCTCAAGTAACGCAACTGGCTAGGGACAGGGTCATCTCTTCTACTCTCAAGCCTCCAGAGCCAAAGATCCCATGACACCCAGGCAAGAAAAGGGACCAGTTCCGCACAGCCCCCAGACATCAAAATGTCCACAAGTAACAGCCTGAATTAGTCTGCCTGGACTTTGGTGGTAACTGAGCCCTGCTGCAGGTTCATGAACTCAGATGTGGCCCCTGGTGGCAGCACAGGTCAGGACCATGGTCTCAGGTGGCATCACCAGCTACTCTCATCAGGTTGTTCCTCTCTACCCTGGAGTCTCCAGTTCTGCCTCTCTTTATTATACCCACATCCTTCTGTTTCTCTCTCATCCATTTCCTCGCCACTTACTTGCTCCTCTTAGTGGTACCTGGGGTCTCTGAGTGTCTGGGTCATTTCAGAAGTGGCCTCAAGAGTGCTATGCCCTGCTCATGCATTATGGTACTGAGCAGGGGTCATCTTGGGTATGGTATGTTCACCTCTCAGGCCTGCATGGTGCCAGACTGATGGTCATCTTAGGCTAGCTCCCTGTCTGGGCCCCCTGACATTGGTCAGGTGGTCATCTCAGGCTTGCTCCTTGACCAGGCCACCCACATGGTCCCATGTAGTGTGGGGAGGGTTAGGGTGGGGGGCATCTGTCCCAGTTCACTCCTGCCAAGGGTCTTCAGTCCCAGATGAGGTTCTTCTACCCTCCCACTAACTCCCTGTCCTGGGAGCTTCTTTGGGCCTGCTTAGTGCCAGATGACAGCTGGTCATCTCAGGCTCACTGTTTTCAGGGATGTTCGTAGGTCAGAGCACTGAGTGAGGACATGGCCTCTCAGTTCTCTGCCACCTACTGATACATAGGTGTCACCGCAGCCACACCAGCAATGCCTCTGGGGACAAGCTAAGCTAACCTTTTGATCAAACCTTGGCAGTGAGTATTTTTCAGGAAGCACCAAGAGCATTTAGTGAAAACAGGATAGCCTAAAGAATTGTATAATAATAAACATTAAACACTTAGTTTCTTCTACTTTTATTACCAAGAGGTTCTACCACATCCACTGGCAAATACAGAGGCCCTCTAAAAACCCGGCAAAAGATAACTACCCTCTTCCACCAAAATGTAAACATTCCAAAACTGGACTCATATTGCTGCAGGGAATTCTGGCTTGGTTTCACCATTTTAAGAGAGAAAGGGCCTTTGTCATACTCCTTATCACTGTACACCAAGTTTGATTTGATGAATAAACTGAGTATCTTACTATCCTGTTGAATTTTTTTTAAAGAGACCATTGTTAAAATTTTTAAGAATTTCGTATTTTATTGAGGATTTTATTTCACCACTTGATCAAGGTTGAAAAGCAAAAATTAAAGTTGTTTAAAATCCTTCTAAAAAGCAACTCTTAAAGGCTAGACAGATGGCTCAATGATGGAGAGCAGTTACCGCTCTTTCAGAAAACCCAAGTTCAGTTCCCAGCACTCACATGGCTGTGCACAACCACCTGTATCTCCAATTCCAGGAGATGCAATGCCCTCTTCTGGCATCTGAGGGTACTACATGCATGAGGTGTCCATAAACTCCTCACACAGATCGATAAATTAATATATTTCTGAAAAGCAATTCTGCAACAATAACTGAACTAGTTAGCCAAATTGCATTTTAATCAAAACAGAAGGCATCACAGGGCCCTGCTCCTAGCTTGTGAGTAACTCCACCTTCCACCAAGAGCTGTTTCTGGCACTGAGCCATTTTGGACGTGGTTTGGTGAGGTACACACTGTTCCTCTGTCACTGGGCAGATTACAGATCTCGCCTCAAAACCTTATTGCGTATGCTTATTTGAGGTCTTATGAGTCATGAATTGAAACGAGTATGTTCAAAGATCAAAGAAAATGAAGATCTGATCAATTACCAGAGATTCTAACAAACCACCAAGGTGGGGAAGGAAGGGAATTCTCTCAGAGCATTGCTTTGAATTAGTATTGCCTTCATGGCCTCAGCAAGGAGAAAGTAAAGCAGGTTTAGGGTATAATCCACGGAACTGCCTGACATGCTCAGATCTGAAGATAAGCGCGCATCACGAAGAGGGGAGAAAGTGGCTGCAGACAGATACCATGAGTGCTTTTTAAAGTGCCAGAAAAAAAAAAAATTGAAAGTCTGCAATAAGTAACAATTCCTGGGGAAGAGGGGAAAAAATCACTGAAGCTGACAAAACGGTATTTTCAGCCACTCGAAAATTAAAAAGAGGCCTCCTCCTTCCAGACGACTCACGCGATTCTGCTGGGAAAGAAAGCAGGTAGATAGAATGTGCGTGATACAAACTTTGTACATAGAAATGTCCATTTGCCTATGTTCAAAATGGAAAGCCAAACCTATCAACATTGAGACATCCACACCCTAGAGGAAACACAGAGAACAGAAGACGTGGAGGCCTGAAGAGAAGTCCAGTTAGACAAACGATAAGGTCCTTTCGCGTTAAGAGTGTGCATTTATGCTTTGGGGACAGGCAGCCATCAAGAGATGAAAGGATGAAGACAATGTGGTTCCTATGCACAATACACTTCTATTAAGCAGTAAGGCAAATTAAAATCATAGCATTTGCAGAAAAATTGGTGGAAATGGAGATCATGAAGTTAAACAAATGTAAAGGAAGATTAGGAGAGAGGGTGAGGAGGAGGGAGAGGGAGTCTAAGCAAGACTCAAGACAAATGTTACATGTCCTTTTCTCTGTGCAAAATCTAGGTGTGTGTTTTAGAGAGAGACAGAGAGACATAGAAAGAGAGACGACAGACAGACTGGGGAAGGAGGGGGCATAAAGTAGAAGAAGGAGAAAGAACTCTAAGAGAGGGCATCTGTGGAGAACATGAGGTGGGAAATGAGTGTGTCGTGGAAGGAGTGGAGTTTTGAAGGGAGGGTGGGTGAGGTTGCTGAGGAGTAGAGGTGAATTAAAGCGTAGTATAACGATGTATACACGTGAAAATGCCATGATGAAACGCATCGTTTTATGTGCTATAAAATCAGTAATGAAGACGGCACATACACAGATAGCTCCCGTCACAGACATGTGGGACTCGGTAGAAATCTCCATGGACTTTGTTCACACTCACTGAAGAGTAAATCTACTTTCCTTTCCCGGCTTTTGTTGTCACTGTGTCTTGCTTCTTTTTAAACCACGTTCTACTGTTTCCCCATCCATCCGTGTATGCATGTGTGTAAGCATGCGCTGGAAGCTCTTGCCATAGTACAAGTGTGGCGGTCAGAAGACATGTTACAAAAGTTGGTTCTCTCTTCCTACCGTGCGGGTCCCAGGGATCCAGCTCAGGGTCAGACGTGGGGGCAAGAGTCTTTACCCACTGTGTCATGATTCTGATTCCATCAAAATTATTAAAGTTTAAAAAGCATTTTAGCTGGGGGTGCCATGCATGCGCATTCAGGACCTTGTAGAAGTCAGAAGAGATATTAGATCCCTGGAACTGAGTGTCAGTTGGTGGTTTTCAGCTCCCCTGGGGCTGCTGGGAACTGTACCTGGGTCCTCTGTAAGTAAGTGCTCCTAGCCACTTTTCTCCAGGCCCCTGTTAAAATTTCTAAGACTGAAACATTAGGGCACTTTAATAAGAGTGTGAGCTTTCTGAGCAGAGACCCCGTGATGCTGCTCAGGTTAGAGATCCATCACAGGCCTGGTATCTCGTTACATACATACGTCTGCACCCACAGGCATGTGTATCTCTTGGGTGCAAGCATGTCTGAGAGATGTTCCCTCCATTCTTTAATACAACGATGCTGGTGATCTAGTTCCTGTGTCCTGTCACTGACCCGCAGAACAGCACTTTCCCAAGGCTCTGATCTGGGACGCCTGTTACCTTCCTATGTGCCCTATTTTGAAGCCGCCCCCCTTTTCCGCATGGCTCCGTTTATGATTTAATAGATCACATCAGAAGCAATGATTAAAAACACTCTATGTTAATTAATGGGGTGTAAATTATATGAGGGGTACATTATAAGATTGCAACCAAGACTTAGGTGTGGGCTTTCCCTCCTCTGCATATTCCCAGGTAGCATTAATACCTTTGACACATTATACACCAGCTCCACGCTACCTCCGCTCCTCACCAACTGAGTGTGACAAGGTTCAAAGGCTTCTTTGGAGCTTCTGTACCCTGCTGGGTGGTCATTAATTAATTAATCAAATGTCACACCGTGGAGCACCAAGGCATGTCGAAATAAGGGCTGTGGAAGAAAGCGTCCATATCCAGCACACCTTCCTGTCACATGTGGGTCCGAGTTGCAGGTTTGGAAGGGACCTAAATCGTAAACCCCGGATGTCTTCATGCAGCTTCTCGGTGGTTATTCCCCGTGACCCAGAGCGCGTCTCTGTTATTTTAAATATGAAGCCATCTGGGAACAGAACAGAAATGTACTTAATCCACTTCTCACAGACGATCGGATCCAACTTGTTTGACTTTAGAGGAAGTAAGTTGACTACCAGTGTCACAGGGTCTCCTGATGGTGAACACCCTCTGGTGCTTATTTTCCTACAGGTATACAAGTTAGGTTTCCCAGCTTATCCCTGAATTTCCTCAGCTAGGAAAGTTCCCTAAGAAAGCTGACTCCAAGTTCAAAGAACAGATATTTCTAGCTTCCGGAGCATCCATTTTCTGCATCAGGCTCTGCCTTTATCTTGAAAATATATGGTATATAATGTGCAGTTAACGCTCACAGCCCAAGGACCATCTCTTCTCTAGGAGAATATTTCAAATACAGCACATGGGCAATTGGTTTGAATTTCCTCACACAAACATGGTTCCCTTTCGGATGTAATCTTATTTGTCTGTTTCACAGGTTTTCAGAGCAGAACAGAACACACCAGGCCTGTTCCGATGATTCCCAGAGTAAGACAATCGCTTCCCTCATTCAAACCATTTCAGGCCTATTACCAGGTACGCTCTCTTCCTGGGCAGCAATGCTGGGCTGCTGGTGTGAACTGAAATAAACTCTTAAGTCCTTCTTGTTCAGGTACCCATAAGTCAAGCTCCCCTCAGCCTACAGGAATGCAGCTTTGTGCGCGCATATGACACAGAGATGGGGGACACAGTCATCAAGACACAGGGTTGTAGCAGCAACTTCTAAATGTGCCCATGTTATTTTTCTTCTATGTTCAAGTGACATCATACATAAAGCCCTCTTGGCATCCCAAATAGAAATTTGATAAGCATATATGTATGTGTATACATTTATATACATATATGTATATGTGTATATGAATATATATATGTGTGTGTGTGTACATCAAAGTTTCTGACAAGAACATACTCCCACTGACTGACCTCTAGAGACCACCTCCTATGCTGGTGTGCCCACATTCTTCTGCCCTGTCTTAATTCTTCATCCTAAGTCTGATGAGTAGTAAGCAGGAGACACAAGGAGACAGCAAATCTGACCTAAGAACTTTCTAGAAGCTCTTTGAACAGCCTTCCCTGGGAAAGCAGCTTGGCTCTCTCTGATGCTGAACTGAAAGTTTTCTTTGCTACTCATCCATTCTTTAAAACAAAACTTTGTTTAGTGCACCCTCCTCAAACACACACAGCAGGCCCTGCCCTGACACGTGAGTTGGAGCCGTGATTTTTCAGTTCTGCCCATTTACTTGTAGAGCAGCCGTCTGCTGTGAGGTGAGGAACCATTCATGCTGCTGGCTCGCGAAGCAGGCCACTCAGCAGCAGACTGCAGCCCAACACAAATGCCACAGTCATCCAGGTGCATTGATGTGTTAGGGATCTAGCGTGACTCCTGGACTGTCAGCCTACCTACCTGCAGCTCAGTTGGTGGGGGGTGGCCTAGGGCATTAGATCCTTGTCTCACTGCTGTGACAGAAATACACAGCTGGAGGGGACAGTCCACCATAGCAGGAAAGTCATGGAGGCAGGAGGTGGTGGCCACAGGCAGCAGATCCTGAGGACAGTTGCTGCTCCTCACCCTTCTCCATTTTATTCAGCCTACCACCCTGGCTGTGACATAGTCCCACCCACATTTAGGGCAGGTCTCCATACCTCACCTCAGTGAAACTTTCCCAGAGAACCCACCAGAGGCACACCCAAGGCAAACCCTTGGAAGCATACCCAAGGCTCCTTTTCTGAGTGATTCCATATCTCTCAAGCGGACAACACTAACCATCATACGGGGCGTGCACCAAGTCCTGGCTTTCATTCATAAAACAGCCTTTGAACCTGTAGGCCCAGCACTCCTGCAGCCCTCAACATGCAAGAGGATCACAAGTTCAAGGTCAGCCTCAGCTACAAAAGCCAATTTGAGGCCCCAAGTCTGAATTACACGAAACCCTGTAATAGTGACACAAAAAAGAAAGGAGGGAAGGGAAAGGAAAAGAAAAAAAATAACAGAAATGAAAGGGAAAAAAATCAAAGCCTGAGTCAAAAACCCATGTTCTCAGTATTTCTGGCTCCCATGGAAGGAGAAGTCCCCAAGGACAATTCAAAAAGCGCGAACAGACAACCTAACACAAAGCATTTGCCATGAATTAAAAAAAAGAAAAGAAGAAAGAAAATCTTAGTTGCATGCTGCCATTCTCACAGTGTACAAAATAAAATCCATTTTGGAAAAAGCTCCATCCTCCCTAAGCGTTCCTAACTGGAGCCCCCGTTGTTGTGTGTCTGTTATGTCACCCATGGCGAGTCTGCACAGGTGGCCTCCTGTCACCTCCCTGAGTCCTGCTGACCCTCCTGTTACTGCCCCTGCCGCTGTGCTCCCAGGATGACTGGGCCCAGAGGGGAGGAGAGGAAGGCCGGCCGGTCACTCCTCATCTCTCAGGGTCCTTCTGTATCTTGACTCTCTTCGCCCGCTGTCTCTTTCTTCCTTTTCTTTCTCTGCTTCTCTCTCCGTACTGGCAATCAAAGCCAAGGCCTCCTGCATGCTAGCTGAGTGCTCTACCACTGAACTACATACAGCACAGGCCTTTTTCAACTTTGATTATGAGGCAAGATCACAGTAAGGGCCCCAGTCTGGCCTTGAACTCACTGCTTAGCAGAGGCAAACCTCCAAGCTGCTAGGGTGAGAGGCCTTTGTCACAGACCCAGTCTTCTCTCTGGCACACTCATCGATTTTCTGTTCTTGCTCTTTTCTTTCCACCTTTTAGTATATTCCAGCCCACATGCACACACACACACACACGTGTGTGTGTGTTTATGAGTGTTTGTGTGAGAGTGTATGAGAGTGTGTGTATATATGGTGTGTTGTGAGAATGGGTGTGAATGTGCATGAGTATGTGTGTATTAGTGTGTGTGTATTAGTGTATGAGTATATGAGTATATTTGCATGTATATGACTGCACTTGTATGTGTGTTTGTATATGTGAGTGTAGGAGTGTGTGTGAGTTTGTATGAGTATTATGTGAGTGTATTTGTGTGTGAGTGTATTTGTGTGTGTGCGTATGTGCAGTGTGTGTGGTATGTGTAGTGTGTGTGAGTGTATGAGTATAGGAGAGTGTGTAAGAAAGTGTGTGAATGTGTATTGTGGTATGTATGTGAGTGTGTGACAGTGTGAGTGTATGAGAGTGTGTGTATATATGGTATATTGTGAGAATCTGTGAGAGTGTGCATGAGTATGTGTGTGGTGTGTGTGAGAGTATATGAGTGTATGTGTGTGTGTGTGAGTATGTGTGTATATGAATGTGGGTAAGTGTGTGTACCTAGATTCTTCACATGAGAAAACATACTTTGCCTTTCTCTCCTCATTGTCCCATCTTGAGTCCCCTTTCCCCTCCATTGAGGCCCCCACATCCCATGGGGCCCCGTTTCTAGTTCCACTTCTTATCCCACTGTATGTTAGGTCTGGATTGTGCCTATGGATTCACCACGACACTTGTCTTGCTGAGTCTGGCCACCTTTGCTGACCTGATGCTGTTCATTTCCACCGCTCTGCAGCAGACAGCATCCCTTTCTTGAAAAGAAAAGAAAAGTGTGGCTGTGCAGCACCTCGTTTTCTTTATCCATTCTTCTGCTGATGGACACCTAGGCCGATCCTGTTCCCTGGCTACTGCGATTAGGACAGCGTGACCATGCACACGCAGCTTTCTCTGCAGGAGGAAATAGGCTCCCAGTACGTGCACATGAGGGCGATAGCTGGACCTGTTAGTGTTTCGAAGAACCCCACGTTATTCTCTGTAGTGACTGTACTAGTTTCCACCCCGGGCAGCGGTGAACAAAGTATCCTCGACCCCGTGCTAACCAGCAATCTGTAGTTATTTGCTTTCTTAAAATCAGTCACAGCTCTGACTGGGTGGGATGGGATCTCAGTGTGGTTTTAATTTGCATTTCACTGGGATTTAAGCATAGTGAATGTTTTCAGACATTCATTCTGTATTTTTTTTTTCCTGTGAGGCTCATCTGTTGATACACTTGCCTGTTGACTGACTGACTCATTTGGTCTTATTTTTGCTATTTAGTGTCTTGAGCTCTTTATATATATACTAGAAAATAATCACCTCTTGGCTATGACTCCTCTTGTTCTGAAAGCTAGCTCCTCACTCCACTGTTCCCTTTGCTATGTGACTTTTTAATTTGTGTGGTTATTTCTTGAACTATCAGAGACATTTTAGTGCTCTTGCATATATTTTGAATGTTTTTCTTCAGCAGTTTCAGAATTTCAGTCTACCTCTTAAAGTCTTGGATCTATTTGACTTGATTTTGTACTGGTGGATCTAGCTTCTGTCTTCTACATGTGGGTATCCAGTTTTCTCAACTGTCTATATTCCCATGTATGCTTTCTTAAAGTTTTGTTAAAAGTTTGTTGTCCCAGAGCTGAAGAGATGGCTCAGTGGTTAAGAGCACTGACTGCTCTTCCAGAGGTCCTGAGTTCAATTCCCAGCAACCACATGGTGGCTCACAACCATCTGTAATGAGATCTGATGCCCTCGTCTAGTATGTCTGAAGACAACAACAATGTACTCATATAAAAAATAAATAAAAGTCAGTTGTCCCAAAGAGTACACATGGAAAGACCCATGGCTCCAGCCACACATGTGGCAGAGGATGGTCTTGTTGAACATCAGTGGGAGGACAGGCCCTTGAGCCTGAGAGTGTTCAATGCTGCAGTGTAGGGGAATGCCAGAGCGGGAAGAGGGTCATGGATGGGTGGGTAGGGGAGCACCCTCATAGAGGCAGGGGAGGGGGGTGGGATAGGGGGTTTCCGAAGAGGAGACCTGGAAAGGGGAAAATATTTGAAATGTAAGTAAAGAAAATATCCAATAAAAAAAAGGGAAAAATCCATTTTCGATGTCTGTGTAGGTTTTTTTCTGAGTTCTTGCTTCTGTTTATCTGGTTTTGTAACAGTACCATACATTTCTTGGTGCTGTTACAGCTCCTTGGTGCATGTTGAAATCAGGGCTGTGACAGCTCTACCACTGATATTTGTGCCCATGAATATTTGGTTATCTGTCTCCAAATGAACTTTAGATTGCTTTTTCTAGTTCTGTGAAGACTATCTTTGGGATTTTGATATGGATTGTGTTGCATCTATAGAACACTTTTGGTAATATGGATTCATTTCCTATCCGCTGTTCGGTCAATCCGGAAGGAGTGGAGGTCCTCTTCTCTTGTGTCTTCAGCAATGTCTCTCTTCGATATCTTTTAAAGTTTTCATCAGGCAGATCTTTCCCCTCCTTGATCAGGTTTGTTTCTAGGGTATTTTTTAATGAATGGAATTCTCCCACCGTTGACTCCTTCCTCTGGAAGTTTGGTATTGACACCACACACCTTTCTTCTTTAAGTCCTAAGATATGTTAAGTCCACATAAGTGAATCAGAGTGCCCCTTGTTATTCTGGGTAATTTTAAATAATATTTTGGGACATCTACTCTTTGGGGAAGGGATGATATATCTGCAGAGTGAGCATGTCAGATTTGGTGAAAGTAATGAAATAACTAATTCTAGCATTACTTCTGAGTTTTCTTTTTTTTTTAAAGATTTATTTATTTATTTATTTATTTATTTATTTATTTATTTAATGTATCTGAACACACTGTAGTTGTCTTCAGACACATTGCAGATGGTTGTGAGCTACCATGTGGTTTCCGGGAATTAAACTCAGGACCTTTGGAAGAGCAATCAGTACTCTTAACTGCTGAGCCATCTCTCCAGTCCCTGCTTCTGAGTTTTCAATGAATCTTGTTTCTCCTCTTTTTTTTTTAACACACACATACTTGTCAGTGTCCCTATGTGTTTGTGTATAACACACACACACACATACACACACACACGTGCTTACTTGCATTCTCTCTCTCTCTCTCCCTCTCTCTCTCTCTCTCTCTCTCCATTAAGCTTCTTTTAGGCAGAACTGGGCCACTCTCATCTGTGAATCTCCAGCTCAAGACTTCCTTAATTTAGCAGAATATGCTACTGCATTTGATTTGACTTGCGAGTTCCTCCTGCTACCCTGTAAATGAAGCCTCTCTGGCATCTGTTGTTATGGGGTTTCCTCTGAAAACTGAATGAAAAAAAATATCCTAGGAGAAGAAAGGTAGATTGTATTAGGTGTTACACTGTTCTTACATCATTTAGACAACATGTTGTAAGATAATAGCTGTAATGTGCGGACGATTCTACTTATAGTAAAATCAATTATACGTGACACACATTTGGGTGCAAGCATCTAATTCCTTTTGTGTGCATATAATTCAATTCCTTGATTATTATAAAAACTCCACTGGAGATGTGACCTTTAATTTGTCCTAATGTATATAGGAGACAAACATATTGCTGGGATTTAAATAACTGCATTTGCATGGTAATATGTTTAGGAAAACATGACGGTTATTTATAGGGCTTTGGGCTATTTAGAATTATTGTTTGTAAATATTTGTTTTGTCTATAGCAAAAATTTTTTTCCATGAGGCTGTAAGTCCGCTCTACAAGCCTTTGTGAGCTGTGTTTGGAAGGTCTCCAGGCAGCACAAATTACTGAGAAACAATGCAGGGCTTCATAGCCATGTTTGTTTGCTCTGTGATATGGAATTCGCGATCAAACTTAGGTGGTCAAGGGCTTCACATCCACTCGTACGGCAGATGGCTTTCTTGTAGAGTCACAATTGCTCACCATCCTTTCCTTCTTCTGCCCCTGTCACTTTACAGCCCTGTGCCTTCCAGGGGTCAAAATCAAAGACAAAATTCTAGTCAGGTACAACTAACCCCTTGGGGAGTGTGCAGCAATGGATGGTCAATGAAAGATGCAGATTAGTCAATAAAAGATCTTTGAAGGCATCCATCCCCATGCAGGGACCCTACCCCGGCCTGTCAGGTCAGCATCCCTGCAAGAATTCAGAGCATCACAGTCTTTAAAGCTTAAACCGAATGCCCAGTGCTTACTCACCCTGCCAAGCCTCTGTGGCAACCATTCAAGGGGGTTGCATTTGACTGTAGAAAAACAAAAATCTGGATGATGTGGTACAGCGGGTACTACAGACTTTCTCTTTAAAAGTTACAATCTCTTCTCTTCTACTGAAAAATTGTTCTGAGTTTTGATCTGGCTTCTTTTTATTCATAGAAATATCCAAAAGAATCGACCTAATAGTTAATTACAATTATGAAGTGTCATTAATATTTCAGCTGGCTATTTCTAACCAATTATTATGATCATCTTCTAACAAGCACAATGTGATTGGCTATTCTGAAATTCAAGCTTTTTTGGGGAAAGGTTGAAAAGGAAAATGATTGTCTCATTGATTTGGAATTTGTTGAAATTTATACTCTGATAAAGAGGAACAGGTACACTTCTGTATGTATGAAAATGGTTCTGTACATGTGGTAGCAACTTCAAGAGTCTCATAGCTTGTATCACTACCCAACCGTGTCATATTATACATAATCATTTATGTATGATACCTATTATACACAACTATAAATCTACTTAATTCTCCCATGATATCTTAAATGGATCTTTAAGGAGATAAGGGGACAATTTGTCTCTTCACTGAACAAATCAGACAACTTATCATCAACTTTAATAAACTGAAATTAATCACATAAAAAAGTGCACAGTTCTTTATGGAATGGCTGTAAAGAGGTTGACTTTATGTAAATTATCCTCTCCCCGCTAAAACAAAATTACTCATCTTCTCACAACTGTAGCTTAAGAACAATAAACACTTGTCTTTGTGTCACCGATATTTTCAAAGTGATTTTCAATGATGATTTTGGCATCCGCTGCATTCTGTTATTTAATTAACCTGGTTTCAAAATAAACAAAGGCACCGTGTGTGTTTAAATCCACTCCCTCTGGATAATTCCACGGCCTTTATGATGGAGGTGCATCACCCCCTCTAGTGGATAAAGGGAAAACGGGTGAAAGCCAGGAGCTTGAAAGGCCCACTGGGTTTCCCACAGCCTTCAGGCTCTCTTAAGCGGCTGATGGGTTAATTTCCTCCCATCGCTGCTCTCACTTAGAACATATTGTCTCAGAGTGAGGACTGTGTCCCACATGTTTGTTCTATTAAGATGTAGAACAGAACTTGGATGTTAACACAGTGCAATAATGGAAATAATCCTGAACAGACTTCCTGCTTCACAGTGAAAATACTGGGAAGCAGTGTGTGGATACCAACCCCAATTGTTCCTGTGTGTGTGTGTGTGTGTGTGTGTGTGTGTGTGTGTGTCCATGCTCGTGCACCCGCACGCAAAATAGAGAGACATCACACTCCCACTTTCTATACTAGAAATTTGTAATCATTAGGTATGCTAAAATATATTTTGTTGTTGAATTAAATGAACTAGCCATTAGCTTCTAGACTTTTCATTTATATAAAGAGTTGTTTAGAGGCATTGTTTACAGTTTCCTACGAAAGAAAGATTTATTTTTAGTTAGATAACATAAAATATGTCACACACACACACACACACACACACACACACACACACACGCACACACCAACTGGGGAGCTGGCTTATTCTCTGGGAAACATTTATCAGCAAATGGTCCATTAACTTCTACTCAACTATGGAGATTTAAGGTCACTCACTGGGCATGACGGTCGGCTCTAACTTCCGATAAGTAGAATAAACAAACACCCACTCCAGTATAAACTAGTTTTACTTTCTCTCTTTGAGCTTTAAAAGCCAAGTTCTCCTTGCCAGCATCCCATGACTGTCTGTCCTTCATTATCTTGTCTACTCTACTTCTCAGTAAGGAGGTGCTGGAGTCCTCAGTGCCATATTGCTGACAAACAAGTTAAAGGATGCTGGAGATGGCTCTGGATAGCCCTTGATATCTTCACCTTCATCGGGTGAGGTTTGATTGACCCATGTAAATATATTTGAGGGACTGAGGGTGGCATGAGAACTAAGAAGGTGCACTGCTTTTGCAGAACACCTGACTTCATTCCCAGAATTATTTATGTCTGATTACATGTGTTTAACTATATTTTGAAATAAAGAAAAACAGGAGAAATCTCTCTCTCTCTCTCTCTCTCTCTCTCTCTCTCTCTCTCTCTCTCTGTGTGTGTGTGTGTGTGTGTGTGTGTGTGTGTGTGTGTGAGAGAGAGAGAGAGAGAGAGAGAGAGAGAAGATAGATAGATAGATAGATAGATAGATAGATAGATAGATAGATAGATAGATAGGTGTTGTATATATAATCCCAGTAAGGAGGCTAAAGCAGGAGAATTCTGTGACTTCAAGATGGCCTGGACATAGCAAGTATGAAGTAAGCCCAAATTACAGGATGAAATCTGTTCTTAACAACCCAACCCAACCAAAACCAACTCAACCTAATTCAACCCATTCCTATGGTGGAAATATATATATATATACACCCACACATATCCTGAGGTGTCTCATAAAATGAGGGCTTTTCTCCTTCCTGTAATAAATTTTCATGTTATTCTATTTATTTTCACATCTATTCAATAGACAGATGTAAGAGGGGGAGATTTGAAAACACTCTTAGGAAAAGTAAAACTGTCAGTTGCCCACCACATAAGCTGTAATATCCATGTAAGTCTGAAAACACTTACAAAGCAATGAAGACCTTTATCAGATATCATGAAAAGGGCTTGCAGTAAAGACATCCCCAAGTCACATACACACTTTAAGCGCACTTAGGATGTAGATGGTAAGAAAGACTGATGAGGTTGCATGAAATAAAAGATTAAATAGCAGCATAAGTAGATGGTATTGTACACTGCTATCATTGTTTCTCAGCTCATAAGACACTTACATTTACTTCCACCTTTGGGTTGGGTTGAGTTAAGTTAAGTTGGGGTTGGGTTGGGTTGGGTTGGGTTGGGCTGGGTTGGATTGGGTTGGGTTGAGTTAGGTTGTGTTGGGTTTGGGCTGGGTTGGATTGGATTGATTTGGGTTGGGTTGGCTTAGGTTTGGGTTGAATTGGGTTGATTTGGGTTGGGTTGGGTTTGGGTTGGGTCGTAATGGGTTGGGTTGCTGAGAGCAGATTTCATCCTGTAGTTTGGGCTTACAGGCCAGTCTTGAACTCATAGAAATCCTCTGCTTTTGCCTCCCTAGTGCTGAGATTATGGACATTTGGCACCATGCCTGGCTTTGCCTGTTTCTTTATCTGCAAAATGACAGTGCACCCTTCTTCTATCACAGAATTGGTAAAAGCAAAGTGGCCTCAAGTACCCATTCCTCAGTCCTTAAGACTGTCCTGTAGAGATGGGGAGTTAGATACTATAAATATTCATGGTAAAGTAGGAAGGTGGCCTCAGAGAAGCTGCAGGAATGTTGAGAAAGGATGTCAAGGCTCCACCCCCAGCTCTGTGTGCGGATAAAGCCATTATGCACAGACATATGGAAGCAGACAATGAAGCGTGACTAAGGGAAGTGGCTGAGCCATTTGCACTGAACAAGCCTTAAAATGAGTGCCTGCAAATAAGGAAGCAAAAGGAGGTGGAGTGCAAACTTAGCAGCAAGAGATGCGTTCAGACGCTGTGTGAGGGGCAGCAAGGTCAACAGTCTGTCACACAGGTTAAAACTGCTGTTCTGGAGTTGCACAATCAGAGCCTATGCTCAGAACAGTGCTGTGGTGAGGAGGTTCAGGATGGTCAGGAGAGGAGAAGGGACGGGGCTGCTGGTAATGTATGAGGTCAACTGACATGAAACTTAGAAGGGGTTCTAAAAAGCTAGAAGAAACATGGCTGACTGTGTAATGTGGGAAGTGAGAAGGATGGCTGGGGTGTAGAGTCAAAGGGGGTGCTGAGCTTTCTAGCTTGACCTCCAGCATATTTATAAAAATAGACAATGGGTTTGAAAGGGGAAACGAGGGGTTCAGTTTTGGGTTTGTTGAGCAAAGGCATCTTGCTATGTTGTACAACCTTTTGGGGAGACCCTGGCTTCTGCCACAGGAGCATTCCCTCTACCGTGCTTTGTAATGCCAAGTGAAATTTATGTTCAACTAATGCATGGGCTCTAGGCAATCCTGAGTTACCAGTGCCCACTTCCTCTTTTCGAAGCAGCTTTTGCACACAACCACCAGTTGTGGTGGAAGCCAGACATCTGTGGGCAGCATCAGTGCCCGTTTTAGGCAGCACTGTGGAACCTCGGAATGGGCACTGGCAAAGCTCTTCCCTTTTCTGTGTGTGGTCTTCTGCTCTGGGTGCCACCCCTGTATCAACATTCTGTCAGGTAGGGAGAGCTAGCCAGGGTCTCCCTCAATTCCCATCTCTGAGGAGAAGGTGTGGCACTAAGTAAGCGAATGGATGGGGCAAGGGCTTGATGACTGAGGGCAGTATCTGGCCAACTTATTTACTCTAAGAGTCTGGGTTCCACAGAACACACTGGCTAGCTAGATTAGCTGCATCCGTGAGCTCTGGATTCAAGTGGGAGACTGCACCTCGATATGTAATCTGATTGAAGAAAATATCCAGTGTCAACCTCTGGCCTTACATGCATGTGCATACCCATGTGCATCATATATATGCAAATATGCACACGCATGCATGCACACACATGCATGCACATACACACAGTAGCCATTTTAACCCGTTAAGCACATAGTTCCATTGTGGAGCACTTGTCTATAATACGCAAGGACCTGCGTGTCAATCCTCAGTAATATAAAAGTAAACAAATAAGGAAGAAAATAAATAAGCCATGTAGAAAAGAGGCCTGCACATTAATGGAAGGAAGTATTACAGATGTGTCTCATACTGCCACAGAATTTTGAGAACAAGATCATAACTTAGCACTTTAAATAAAATTATATCACACTAGCAATTATCCACTCGTGAGCCTCACTGGCTTGGGGAGTCATTCACAATTGGACGATACACTCTCACTCCTAGTAGTTAGCCATGACTGGATGAGAAGAAATGACCTTGTGCAGAAATAAGTTTCTGTGGAGAGGCTGGCAGGAGCTCGTGTGGGCCCAAACCATATGTGCACTGTCAAGGACTCTCTTCATAATCTGCAACCTGAACTGACTGGTGGTCTGGTGTGAACCTCCGGCTAGTGTGGCTCCAGGCGTGCGAGGAAGCTGCACGCTCCAGAGAGACCAGATCTTACAACGGGGACCACCAATATCACACCTTCGTTTGGCCTTCCCTTTGAGTTAATCATTAAGACGAGAGTCTTACGTGTATGTGCACACGTGTGTGCATGTTCACTGCTTCAGGACATGTGCAGGTTGAGTACATTGCACGCATATGCATAGGAACACAGGTGCTTTCCTCATTATGGAACTGATTGCTTGGATTACATGTGATCTCCTTTAGCATGGAGCTTTCCTGTGAGAATGGTCCCTGTTTAGGCCACACAGGTTGGCTCACTTTCTTAATCCCAGCACTCAGAAGGCAGAGGCAAGTGAATCTCCGTGAGTTCAAGGTGAGCCTGGTTTACTTAGTGAGTTCCAGAACAGCAGGGCCTGTTTAGGGAAACTCTGTCTCAAGAAAAGAAAAGAAAAGAAAAGAAAAGAAAAGAAAAGAAAAGAAAAGAAAAGAAAAGAAGAGGAGAGGAGAGGAGAGGAGAGGAGAGGAGAGGAGAGGAAAGGAAAGAGAAAAAAGAGAAGAAAAGAAAACAAAAGAAAACAAAAGAAAACAAAAGAAGAGGAGAGGAGAGGAGAGGAGAGGAATGGAGAGGAGAGGAGAGGAAAGGAAAGGAGAGGAGAGGAAAGAAAAGGAGAGGAGAGGAAAGGAAAGGAAAGAGAAAAAAAGAGAAGAAAAGAAAACAAAAGAAGAGGAGAGGAGAGGAGAGGAGAGGAGAGGAGAGGAGAGGAGAGGAGAGGAGAGGAGAGGGAAGGGGAGAGGAGAGAAGAGAAGAGAAGAGAAGAGAAGAGAAGAGAAGAGAAGAGAAGAGAAGAGAAGAGAAGAGAAGAGAAGAGAAGAGAAGAGAAGATTCTGCTCCTGATAACTCCTGAAGGAGGTTTTTTTATTTTGGCAACTCACTCCTATTGAGGCCTCTTTGCAACAATAAATAACAACATAAGTATATATTTAAAGAAAAGGTATAATGCTTACTTTTTTTAAAAAAAAATGAAAGTTAGGCATGGTGGCATGTGTCTATAACCCCAGATTTGGGAGGCTGAGACAGGAAGAGTGCTGTGAGTTTTCAGTGTCAGCCTGAGCTACACAATTCGTTTCAGGCTAGCCAGGGCTATATATGGAGACCCTGTCTCAAAACCAAGCAAAAACCAAGCAAAACTCTTTTGGAAGAGCCTACGCTATAACGGATAACAATATCATAAAACATAAAATCTAACGCACACAACAAATATATGTTTGAAAGGAGAGACAGAGACAGAGAGTCATAGAGAGGTTAAATGTGGGCCAACTACACCAAAGTGAAAGGCCCCCAACTTAGGGAAGGACCCAGCAGAGACAGGGAAGCTGTCCACACGAACCAACTTTCAGGGTAGAATATGCACCCTGAGTGGTGTCCAGGCATTAGAACCAGGTCTTTAAACTCATCATGCAGTTGTATCTGTTTGAATGAAAGAAGAAAGGATCAACCCCCACTCCCCAAAAATGGTCCACTCTTTGGTCTACAAGTTGGCAATGCAGCCATCTCAACCACAAACTGCTAGTCTCTATCAGACCCAAACAGCCTAAAGCAGAGGGACCTTGCTCGATTTTTCTCCTCTTCCCCGTGTGTGGTCCCCCTGAAGCATGGTAGCGTTGAGTCACACGTTTGGGTCCTGAAGCCCTCAGTGTTCTCTGTGGCCACCATGCTTATCAGGCGATTGCCTGGATGAGCTGCCATCCGACTCAAGAGGAGATGGGTTCTGTACCTCACTGGCTCACCATGCAGGCTGACTGGATGCCATTCATTGTAACTGCGGTGTTGGTGTGTGGAGATGCTGTTCGAGTGATGCTTCAAGGGAGAAAAATGTCTGAGAAAGGCCGAGACAGTAACATTTCCTCAAGTCTACCAGGACTCCACCCTCCACAGTCTTCAGAATTAGTTTTAGTGAACATCGTCTAACTTCCTAATTTGCTGGCTGCGTGTTTCTTATTTTATTAAGCAGATATTTTTAACCCAGGTGCTATTTTTAACCCAGGAGCTATTTAAAGCATCGAGATAGACCAAGGGTGGAAAATCACTACCAGAACGCTGGGTTGTCAAACACCAACATAAAAAAGGCATCTTATTTCTCTGTTTTGGTTCTTCCTTCAAGGGATCATACAGCAAGGGCTCACCTAACTTTTCAGAGACTTTGACAGTGTCCCTGCTAGGTCAGGACAGGTGGGATGTGGCCGCCTTCCCGGGGTCATCAGATTAGGAAACCATTCATGTTTTCTTGTGGGATTGTATGCCCACCTCAAAATTAAAGTAAAAGACATGAAGTTAGGAAAGCAATTTCTCATCCCCATGAGTCATAGCCAACATGGTCTGACTAAAGCACAGCCACTCATGGATCTAGATCCTTTCCCAACACTGTTTTAAACAGTCTAGAGCATCCTGCCTTTCCGCTCAGTGTAAAGGCTGGGATGTCTCATAATGTCTCCAACACACCCAACACCTTGATTTAAAAGCTCTCAGCATTATTTCTTCAGGGGCATGAGTGGCATTGCTAGCCTGTGCCAACCTCTGGGTGCTTGTTGACTAACTCTGTTTAGAGTTCCGGGGCTGGTTGGCTTAACTCTTGGTTGGTGTGGAGCCTTGGCTGAACAGCAGCCGTCACTAGGTACCTCACACGGTTTCTTTCTGGGCCCTGCTACCAAGCTTCGACTCTGAAGTCAAGTTCACAGGGCTAGGTCCTACAGCTGAGCTCAGCTACAATCAAGAGAGAGAGAGAGAGAGAGAGAGAGAGAGAGAGAGGGAGAGGGAGAGGGAGAGGGAGAGGGAGAGAGAGAGAGAGAGACAGAGAGACAGAGAGACAGAGAGACAGAGAGACAGAGAGACAGAGAGACAGAGAGAGAGACAGAGAGACAGAGAGAGAGACAGAGAGAGAGAAACAGAGAGAGAGACAGAGAGAGAGACAGAGAGAGAGAGACAGAGAGAGACACAGAGAGAGAGAGACAGAGAGAGAGACAGAGAGAGAGACAGAGAGAGAGAGACAGAGAGAGTGAGACAGAGAGAGTGAGACAGAGAAAGAGATCTAGGTGGGCAGGGGCTGGGAAACTGCCAGTTCATTCTCTATGATGTTCTTGTTGTTGTTATTGTTGTTGGTGATGATGGTGGTGGTGGTGATGATGGTGATGTTGTTGTTTCTTTTCCTCTCTTTCAGCTGTTTCTGCATCTGTTTCCACAATGGGTTTGTTTTCTTAATTGTCTTGTTACCTCCTGAAATAGGACCATCAATAAAGAAAAGTGGGTTAAGACTTGGCCTGGGCAAGATGGAAGGGTTTTTGCAGGCCCCATTTGTTACTGTTGCTTTTTTTATATTATAGCTGTTCCCACTGGCACTAATTCAGTATTGTATTTAGGTTTTGTGAGCATTGGATGGAGAGGTTTAATTAAAAACAGTCTTGAGGAACAGCCGCTGACCAGACCCCAGCACTTGCAGGGCCTCCTCTTCCAGTCGCTCCACACCCTGGTTCCTTTATCACTTCATTATCTCAAGTCCAATGTTGACTCGGTCGATTTCCTGTTTGAGTCTGAGCCAATCCCTTGAAGTTATTTCAGTATCGTAGCACGGACAGCACAAGGTTCCCCGGGAACGTTACCACCGTTTACCATTTTCTCTATTGTCTCTTTCCTTCCTAATGACAAGCGCAGGGAGGTATTTCAAGCAGGCACTTAATAACCCGGGTGCTTTCGATGCTCTAACTGTGACCACTGGCCAGCGCTGATAGTAACGGATCTGCAGAAGTGTTCAGACATTCCGTGCACACGCAGGTACCTTGGAGGAATTTTTATAGGAAGACTTCGGTCAAGGCACCACTTTCCCTGCTGTATTTGTATCCTTAGCTTTTCCATCCCTCGTAGCTCTGTCTTGAAATACCAGCAAACAACCTGAACAGGGGCTTTCTGTTTCACTAACACAGCCGATAAAACGGAGCCAAAAGGGTTGATGGAATATCCTTCAGGAATAGCCGTCCTGGAAGTGAGGACAGCTCAACACTTCGGCAGTGTGAAAGTGGGGGGAAAAAAGTTCATTTTTGTTCAGCCTCCTCATCTTATATCTGAGAAAACTGGGGGCCGGAAAGGCTATGTAATCTGTCTGGAATTGCCCATTTAGTGAGAGCTGTGATTTCTAAGGGGACATCCACCTTGTTCTTTTTAAGATTTTGTGTTTATTTTCAACTACGTGTATGGGATACATACACATGAGTGCGAGCATAGTGCCCACAGAGGCCACACAGGTGCCGAGAGCCGAGCTCACATCCCATGAAGAGCAAAAAGTGTTCTTAACTACCTGCCTTTTAAGACAGAGTCACTCACTAGAACCTATGGTTCCTGGACTAGGCTAGGCTGCCTGTCCAGAGAGACCCACCAGGATCTTCCTCCCTGGTATGGGATTCCAAATGCAGGCTACAATGCCTGGCTTTAGGGTACAGCGTATGGCTTTTTAAATGGGTGCTCATGCTTTTGTGGCAAGCTTTTTAACCGACTAAGCTGTGTTCTCAACCTCTTTAAACTTTAAGCCTCCAATTTTATTTTATGTGTGTTCTTTGACAAATTTGAAGCATCGACTGAAATACATCGTTCCTCATTATTCCCAAGCCCCTCCCCCATGCCCCTCTGCGGCCAATCCGCTCCCTGCCCTGGATGAGGACGCTGCCTGTCTGTTTTCTTCCATTGCAGTTTATCTTTTCTAGATGTTGGTAAATGTGGCTGTCTTGCAGTTTGTACTTTCATGTTTGACATTTAAAAACTCATCTTTTATATATCAGTACTGATGTAGGGGTTCTGAGAACAACACGACCTTTCATGACCCATCCGGATGAGAGCCAGGACCTAAGATGCTGGACACTCACAGTCATCAAAGACTGACTTGACACGGGAGCATCAAGCTTGCTGTGGACTCGTGAGAATACGCAAAGCAGAAGCAGGCATAGTAGGAAATATTACGGATAAGTGAAAATGGGAGTGACGTGAAAATTTTTAAAAATTGAAAAAATTTCCAAGCGTTGGGAAGGGTTTCTAGAGGGAAAAGGTCGCTGATATTGCTTTGTCTAAGGTTTCACACAGCATGGGCTGAGTAACCTGTCAACTGGATAAGTCTCTGTACTAACGTGGGCTGAGCCAATGGAGGGCCCGCATGCTCATGCACGTGCCCCGCACCCGCACCCGCCCCCATCCCCATCCCCACCCCCACCCAAAGGCTGAGGTGCCCTGTGCTGCTCTCTCCTCCCCCACCCCACCCCACCCCACCCCCTACCCTAGCCTCCCACCCCGCTGAGCTCTGCCTTGACTCTGCTAGCTGGAGGCCTCGGTTATCTGTCGTTAGTTAACAGGCTGGAGCTGCTAGCCCTGACCTCACAGGATCCCCAAAGCCACCAAGAAGCGGTGACTGTGTTCTTGGTGCCTGTCTGGGACTCTCCAGGGTCTGTTTCCTGAACTGCAGCAGGTCCCTAGGAACCGTGGTTACTTTTAACGCGTTCCATTCTAGCTTTATTAGAAGCAACATAAGAAGCAGGAATACGTGATAAGCATCCGTGCCTAGAACGGGTTTTAACAGAGAAAGCTATAGAAGAAGCCAGCCAGCCCAGACCATCAGCGCTGCTTGGCTATCTCATATCCAGCTTCGGGTGACTTTGTCTCTCACGCTTGGTGCCCCTGGCAACACTGTTTTAACCCTTCCATTCCCATATTTTCCCTCATGTCCATCCCCACTGTTGCGCATATGTGAGTGACTATCTTGGTTCCTTTACCTACTGCTGACTTCCTGTGTGCTGCTGCCTGCCTGCTGTTTATGTATTGGTCATTTCCTTTTAATTAAAAACATACTATTTTACTCTATGTATTTTTTATTTATTTACTGTATGTAGGAACCCATGAGTACATGTCCCCACACCTACACATACAGAGTCAAGGGGACAGTTTTAGAAAGTTGGTTCTCTTCTTCCACATGTGGTCCTGGGAATCGGACTCCGGTCATCAGGCTTACAGCAGATGCCTTTGTCTGCTGAACTATCTCGCCAGTCCCAACATTTGTGTTATCTTTATTTATTCAGTGTGTGTGTGTGTGTGTTAGTAGTACATGTACCATGGCACATGAGTGTGGGGTATATGTATGTGTGTGTGTTTATGTTCATAGTACATGTACCATGGCATACATGTGTGCGGTGTTTGTGTGTGAGTATGTTATAGTAGTGCATGTACCATGGCACATGTGTGTGGGGTATATGTATATGTGTGTTTATGTTAGTAGTGCATGTACCATGGCACACATGTGTGTGTTAGTAGTGCATGTCCCATGGCACACGTGTGTGTGTTAGTAGTGCATGTCCCATGGCACACGTGTGTGGGGTATATGTGTGCATGTGTGTGTTTATGTTAGAAGTACATGTACCATGGCACACATGTGTGTGTTAGTAGTGCATGTCCCATGGCACACGTGTGTGGGGTATATGTGTGCATGTGTGTGTTATGTTAGTAGTACATGTACCATGGCACACATATACCCCACACACATCAGTTCTGTCCTCCTACATGGTACTCCATGAACTCAGGCCACCACGGGCATCCTTAGTGACTGAGCCATTTCAGCAGCTCCCCCACCTGTCCTATAGCAGTGTTTCGTTGTATAACATGTTCTGTTGGTCCACCCCACTGGCTCTTTCCTGCTTATGGTCTTTATCAACACATGATGCCATGACCGGGTGCCATGAACATCTTCCTGAGGTCATGGGCTTCCAGTTCTCTTCAATGAAGACTTAAGAATGGAATGACGTCGAGACTCGAGCCCCGGGCTACCTTGCCAGCAGAGTCTTGCCCAACACCCGCAAGGGCCCACACGGGACTCCCCATGGGACCCTAAGACCTCTGGTGAGTGGAACACAGCGCCTGCCCCAATCCAATCTCGCGGAACTTGAGACTGCAGTACATAGGGAAGCAGGCTACCCGGGCCTGATCTGGGGCACAAGTACCTTCTGCTCGACTCGAGCCCCGGGCTTCCTTGCCAGCAGACTCTTGCCCAACACCTGCAAGGGCCCACACGGGACTCCCCACGGGATCCTAAGACCTCTGGTGAGTGGAACACAGCGCCTGCCCCAATCCAATCGCGCGGAACTTAAGACTGCGGTACATAGGGAAGCAGGCTACCCGGGCCTGATCTGGGGCACAAGTCCCTTCCGCTCGACTCGAGACTCGAGCCCCGGGCTACCTTGCCAGCAGAGTCTTGCCCAACACCCGCAAGGGCCCACACGGGACTCCCCACGGGACCCTAAGACCTCTGGTGAGTGGAACACAGCGCCTGTCCCAATCCAATCGTGGGGAACTTGAGACTGTGGTACATAGGGAAGCAGGCTACCCGGGCCTGATCTGGGGCACAAGTCCCTTCCGCTCGACTCGAGCCCCGGGCTTCCTTGCCAGCAGAGTCTTGCCCAACACCCGCAAGGGCCCACACGGGACTCCCCACGGGATCCTAAGACCTCTGGTGAGTGGAACACAGCACCTGCCCCAATCCAATCGCGCGGAACTTGAGACTGCGGTACATAGGGAAGCAGGCTACCCGGGCCTGATCTGGGGCACAAGTCCCTTCCGCTCGACTCGAGACTCGAGCCCCGGGCTACCTTGCCAGCAGAGTCTTGCCCAACACCCGCAAGGGCCCACACGGGACTCCCCACGGGACCCTAAGACCTCTGGTGAGTGGAACACAGCGCCTGCCCCAATCCAATCGCGGGGAACTTGAGACTGCGGTACATAGGGAAGCAGGCTACCTGGGCTTGATCTGGGGCACAAACCCCTTCCGCTCCACTCGAGCCCCGGGCTACCTTGCCAGCTGAGTCGCCTGACACCCGCAAGGGCCCACACAGGATTCCACGCGTGATCCTAAGACCTCTAGTGAGTGGAACACAACTTCTGCCAGGAGTCTGGTTCGAACACCAGATATCTGGGTACCTGCCTTGCAAGAAGAGAGCTTGCCTGCAGAGAATACTCTGCCCACTGAAACTAAGGAGAGTGCTACCCTCCAGGTCTGCTGATAGAGGCTAACAGAGTCACCTGAAGAACAAGCTCTTAACAGTGACAACTAAAACAGCTAGCTTCAGAGATTACCAGATGGCGAAAGGCAAACGTAAGAATCCTACTAACAGAAATCAAGACCACTCACCATCATCAGAACGCAGCACTCCCACCCCACCTAGTCCTGGGCACCCCAACACAACCGAAAATCTAGACCCAGATTTAAAAACATTTCTCATGATGATGATAGAGGACATCAAGAAGGACTTTCATAAGTCACTTAAAGAATTACAGGAGAGCACTGCTAAAGAGTTACAGGCCCTTAAAGAAAAGCAGGAAAACACAGCCAAAGAGGTAGAAATCATTAAAGAAAAACAGGAAAACACATCCAAACAGGTGATGGAAATGAACAAAACCATACTAGAACTAAAAGGGGAAGTAGACACAATAAAGAAAACCCAAAGCGAGGCAACGCTGGAGATAGAAACCCTAGGAAAGAGATCTGGAACCATAGATGCGAGCATCAGCAACAGAATACAAGAAATGGAAGAGAGAATCTCAGGTGCAGAAGATTCCATAGAGAACATCGACACAACAGTCAAAGAAAATACAAAATGCAAAAGGATCCTAACTCAAAACATCCAGGTAATCCAGGACACAATGAGAAGACCAAACCTACGGATAATAGGAATTGATGAGAATGAAGATTTTCAACTTAAAGGGCCAGCTAATATCTTCAACAAAATAATAGAAGAAAACTTCCCAAACATAAAAAAAGAGATGCCCATGATCATACAAGAAGCCTACAGAACTCCAAATAGACTGGACCAGAAAAGAAATTCCTCCCGACACATAATAATCAGAACAACAAATGCACTAAATAAAGATAGAATATTAAAAGCAGTAAGGGAGAAAGGTCAAGTAACATATAAAGGAAGGCCTATCAGAATTACACCAGACTTTTCACCAGAGACTATGAAAGCCAGAAGAGCCTGGACAGATGTTATACAGACACTAAGAGAACACAAATGCCAGCCCAGGCTACTATACCCGGCCAAACTCTCAATTACCATAGATGGAGAAACCAAAGTATTCCACGACAAAACCAAATTCACACAATATCTTTCCACGAATCCAGCCCTTCAAAGGATAATAACAGAAAAGAAGCAATACAAGGACGGAAATCACGCCCTAGAACAACCAAGAAAGTAATCATTCAACAAACCAAAAAGAAGACAGCCACAAGAACAGAATGCCAACTCTAACAACAAAAATAAAAGGGAGCAACAATTACTTTTCCTTAATATCTCTTAATATCAATGGACTCAATTCCCCAATAAAAAGACATAGACTAACAGACTGGCTACACAAACAGGACCCAACATTCTGCTGCTTACAGGAAACCCATCTCAGGGAAAAAGACAGACACTACCTCAGAGTGAAAGGCTGGAAAACAATTTTCCAAGCAAATGGACTGAAGAAACAAGCTGGAGTAGCCATTTTAATATCGGATAAAATCGACTTCCAACCCAAAGTTATCAAAAAAGACAAGGAGGGACACTTCATACTCATCAAAGGTAAAATCCTCCAAGAGGAACTCTCAATTCTGAATATCTACGCACCAAATGCAAGGGCAGCCACATTCATTAGAGACACTTTAGTAAAGCTCAAAGCATACACTGCACCTCACACAATAATAGTGGGAGACTTCAACACACCACTTTCTTCAAAGGACAGATCGTGGAAACAGAAACTAAACAGGGACACAGTGAAACTAACAGAAGTTATGAAACAAATGGACCTGACAGATATCTACAGAACATTTTATCCTAAAACAAAAGGATATACCTTCTTCTCAGCACCTCACGGGACCTTCTCCAAAATTGACCATATAATTGGTCACAAAACAGGCCTCAATAGATACAAAAATATTGAAATTGTCCCATGTATCCTATCAGACCACCATGGCCTAAGACTGATCTTCAATAACAACATAAATAATGGAAAGCCAACATTCACGTGGAAACTGAATAACACTCTTCTCAATGATACCTTGGTCAAGGAAGGAATAAAGAAAGAAATTAAAGACTTTTTAGAGTTTAATGAAAATGAAGCCACAACGTACCCAAACCTATGGGACACAATGAAAGCATTTCTAAGAGGGAAACTCATAGCTCTGAGTGCCTCCAAGAAGAAACGGGAGACAGCACATACTAGCAGCTTGACAACACATCTAAAAGCCCTAGAAAAAAAGGAAGCAAATTCACCCAAGAGGAGTAGACGGCAGGAAATAATCAAACTCAGGGGTGAAATCAACCAAGTGGAAACAAGAAGAACTATTCAAAGAATTAACCAAACGAGGAGTTGGTTCTTTGAGAAAATCAACAAGATAGATAAACCCTTAGCTAGACTCACTAAAGGGCACAGGGACAAAATCCTAATTAACAAAATCAGAAATGAAAAGGGAGACATAACAACAGATCCTGAAGAAATCCAAAACACCATCAGATCCTTCTACAAAAGGCTATACTCAACAAAACTGGAAAACCTGGACGAAATGGACAAATTTCTGGACAGATACCAGGTACCAAAGTTGAATCAGGATCAAGTTGACCATCTAAACAGTCCCATATCACCTAAAGAAATAGAAGCAGTTATTAATAGTCTCCCAACCAAAAAAAGCCCAGGACCAGATGGGTTTAGTGCAGAGTTCTATCAGACCTTCAAAGAAGATCTAATTCCAATTCTGCACAAACTATTTCACAAAATAGAAGTAGAAGGTACTCTACCCAACTCATTTTATGAAGCCACTATTACTCTGATACCTAAACCACAGAAAGATCCAACAAAGATAGAGAACTTCAGACCAATTTCTCTTATGAATATCGATGCAAAAATCCTCAATAAAATTCTCGCTAACCGAATCCAAGAACACATTAAAGCAATCATCCATCCTGACCAAGTAGGTTTTATTCCAGGGATGCAGGGATGGTTTAATATACGAAAATCCATCAATGTAATCCATTATATAAACAAACTCAAAGACAAAAACCACATGATCATCTCGTTAGATGCAGAAAAAGCATTTGACAAGATCCAACACCCATTTATGATAAAAGTTTTGGAAAGATCAGGAATTCAAGGCCCATACCTAAACATGATAAAAGCAATCTACAGCAAACCAGTAGCCAACATCAAAGTAAATGGAGAGAAGCCGGAAGCAATCCCACTAAAATCAGGGACTAGACAAGGCTGCCCACTTTCTCCCTACCTTTTCAACATAGTACTTGAAGTATTAGCCAGAGCAATTCGACAACAAAAGGAGATCAAGGGGATACAAATTGGAAAAGAGGAAGTCAAAATATCACTTTTTGCAGATGATATGATAGTATATATAAGTGACCCTAAAAATTCTACCAGAGAACTCCTAAACCTGATAAACAGCTTCGGTGAAGTAGCTGGATATAAAATAAACTCAAACAAGTCAATGGCCTTTCTCTATACAAAGAATAAACAGGCTGAGAAAGAAATTAGGGAAACAACACCCTTCTCAATAGTCACAAATAATATAAAATATCTTGGCGTGACTCTAACTAAGGAAGTGAAAGATCTGTATGATAAAAACTTCAAATCTCTGAAGAAAGAAATTAAGGAAGATCTCAGAAGATGGAAAGATCTCCCATGCTCATGGATTGGCAGGATCAACATTGTAAAAATGGCTATCTTGCCAAAAGCAATCTACAGATTCAATGCAATCCCCATCAAAATTCCAACTCAATTCTTCAACGAATTGGAAGGAGCAATTTGCAAATTTGTCTGGAATAACAAAAAACCTAGGATAGCAAAAAGTCTTCTCAAGGATAAAAGAACTTCTGGCGGAATCACCATGCCAGACCTAAAGCTTTACTACAGAGCCATTGTGATAAAAACTGCATGGTACTGGTATAGAGACAGACAAGTAGACCAATGGAATAGAATTGAAGACCCAGAAATGAACCCACACACCTATGGTCACTTGATCTTCGACAAGGGAGCTAAAACCATCCAGTGGAAGAAAGACAGCATTTTCAACAATTGGTGCTGGCACAACTGGTTGTTATCGTGTAGAAGAATGCGAATCGATCCATACTTATCTCCTTGTACTAAGGTCAAATCTAAGTGGATCAAGGAACTTCACATAAAACCAGAGACACTGAAACTTATAGAAGAGAAAGCGGGGAAAAGCCTTGAAGATATGGGCACAGGGGAAAAATTCCTGAACAGAACAGCAATGGCTTGTGCTGTAAGATCGAGAATTGACAAATGGGACCTAATGAAACTCCAAAGTTTCTGCAAGGCAAAAGACACCGTCAATAAGACAAAAAGACCACCAACAGATTGGGAAAGGATCTTTACCTATCCTAAATCAGATAGGGGACTAATATCCAACATATATAAAGAACTCAAGAAGGTGGACTTCAGAAAATCAAATAACCCCATTAAAAAATGGGGCTCAGAACTGAACAAAGAATTCTCACCTGAGGAATACCAAATGGCAGAGAAGCACTTGAAAAAATGTTCAACATCCTTAATCATCAGGGAAATGCAAATCAAAACAACCCTGAGATTCCACCTCACACCAGTCAGAATGGCTAAGATCAAAAATTCAGGTGACAGCAGATGCTGGCGTGGATGTGGAGAAAGAGGAACACTCCTCCATTGTTGGTGGGAGTGCAGGCTTGTACAACCACTCTGGAAATCAGTCTGGCGGTTCCTCAGAAAACTGGACATAGTACTACCGGAGGATCCAGCAATACCTCTCCTGGGCATATATCCAGAAGATGCCCCAACAGGTAAGAAGGACACATGCTCCACTATGTTCATAGCAGCCTTATTTATAATAGCCAGAAGCTGGAAAGAACCTAGATGCCCCTCAACAGAGGAATGGATACAGAAAATGTGGTACATCTACACAATGGAGTACTACTCAGCTATTAAAAAGAATGAATTTATGAAATTCCTAGCCAAATGGATGGACCTGGAGGGCATCATCCTGAGTGAGGTAACACATTCACAAAGAAACTCACACAATATGTATTCACTGATAAGTGGATATTAGCCCCAAACCTAGGATACCCAAGATATAAGATATAATTTGCTAAACACATGAAACTCAAGAAGAATGAAGACTGAAGTGTGGACACTATGCCCCTCCTTAGATTTGGGAACAAAACACCCATGGAAGGAGTTACAGAGACAAAGTTTGGAGCTGAGATGAAAGGATGGACCATGTAGAGACTGCCATATCCAGGGATCCACCCCATAATCAGCATCCAAATGCTGACACCATTGCATACACTAGCAAGATTTTATTGAAAGGACCCAGATGTAGCTGTCTCTTGTGAGACTATGCCGGGGCCTAGCAAACACAGAAGTGGATGCTCACAGTCAGCTAATGGATGGATCATAGGGCTCCCAATGGAGGAGCTAGAGAAAGTAGCCAAGGAGCTAAAGGGATCTGCAACCCTATAGGTGGAACAACATTATGAACTAACCAGTACCCCGGAGCTCTTGACTCTAGCTGCATATATATCAAAAGATGGCCTAGTCGGCCATCACTGGAAAGAGAGGCCCATTGGACTTGCAAACTTTATATGCCCCAGTACAGGGGAACACCAGGGCCAAAAAGGGGGAGTGGGTGGGCAGGGGAGTGGGGGTGGGTGGATATGGGGGACTTTTGGTATAGCATTGGAAATGTAAATGAGTTAAATACCTAATAAAAAATGGAAAAAAAAAAAAAAAAAGAATGGAATGACGGCTCATCATATCAAGGTCTGCTTATCTTTATGAGACGCGCCATTACTGCTTGTCAGACTTACTTGAGCTCTCCAGCTTCCTTCAATTTCTTTCGTAGTTTAGGTTTACGCCCGTGTTTCACTCTCTGCGGCAGGCGTCCTGTTCTGTGGGCCTTGAAACAGTTCCCCGTCGCTAGCTTCTCAGACCTAAGGGAACTCATGGGCGTCCTGTTGCAAAACATATTGCATTAAAATATGCTATAAAACCTGGCATGATTTTCTGAGTGACATCTCTGTGTGGACATCGCTAGCACAGGAATGTACCCAATGGAAGCACACGGAGCAGCTCACAGAGTCCTTTGTCTCCTAAGAAAAGCGCCCAGTGAGAGACACGCCTTTGTATAGCCTCATCTGACTGTCACTTCCAAGCGCATCAAAATGTTTGATAAATATCACTGGCTGCCCTGGAGGTAACAGACAGTAAGCTTAGGTCACTAGTAGAGATTTGGTCCTCAGCTTTAATAGTCTTCTACCATTGACTCCCTGAAGAACTGCTTAAATATAGGTGATTCCACCTAAAAATAATGGTTGCATCTAAACTGTAACACCCATGCAGTTCTCCTTCCAGAAGGCTCCAGACCTGCAGCTGAGCAAAGGAGGCCTCCTGGCCTTGTGAATGATGGAACAAAATGGTCTTGTCCTCACTGCCCATTGACTGACACTGTAAACACAGGGAAAGTCCTTCTTTCATGTTAGCTTTGTTGTTGTTGTTGTTGTTGTTGTTGTTGTTGTTGTGGAGGAGGAGG
Source organism: Mus musculus (assembly GCF_000001635.26). Lineage (NCBI taxonomy): Eukaryota > Metazoa > Chordata > Mammalia > Rodentia > Muridae > Mus > Mus musculus. The sequence continues at coordinate 144,833,822 of NC_000072.6, forward strand.
AGGAGGAGAAATGATGCTATTCTAGGTTAATTAGCACTTTTTTTTTTAAATCATGAAATCACATCAAAGTAATAAGAATAATTATCACAGTTTACTGACAGTACCACAGACACTAGTCCAGACTCGTAGACATGTGTGTGTGTGTGTGTGTGTGTGTGTGTGTGTGTGTGTACCTGGTGTGTGTGTATGTGTGTATACCTGGTGTGTATGTGTCTGTGTACCTGGTGTGTGTATATACCTGGTGTGTGTGTGTACCTGGTGTGTGTGTGTACCTGGTGTGTGTGTGTACCTGGTGTGTGTGTAAACCTGGTGTGTGTGTATATAAATGATCACTATCTTAAGAATAGTATCAGTGAACTCAATGTAAATATTTTTGAATGCTAAAGTCAGCAGAGAGAGCTGGGGCAATGGCTTGGTGGGTAAAGTGCTTGCCGAGCAAAGATAAGGATGTGAGTTCGATCCCTAGCACCCACATTAAAAAGCCAGGCATACCTGTAACCCCAGTGCTCTGGAGGCAGGCACAGGACTCCTGGGTCTTGCTGGGCAGCCAGTTGGGCTGAATCAGTAAATTCCAGCTCAGTGAGAAATCTCATGTCCGAACAATCAAGTAAAAAGAGATGAAAGAAGACAACCGAGGCGGACTTCTGCCCTCTGCACACAAGCACATATGTGTGCGCATACACAAGTGAACACACACATCTAGGAGCTGAAAACTACAGAATTCAAAGCTATGGTGTCTCCACGAGTTGTTCAGTATTGTTGCTTTGAGCCAGGCTGCAAAAGACAGAGGGATTAATGAAGCCCTTTATTAGACAAGCCCTGAGCATGAATTAAAAGCCCAGACGAGGTCCTCTGGGGCACTTCGTCATTGAAGGTCAGGCTGCCATTACTCACTTTCCACTGTAAACTAACTAGACTGTGGTGAGCTGCTGTGTTTTCTTTCTCTTCCCCTCCAGCTTCCCCAGGGAGCATCTCAATTCAAAGAAGGACCAGGAGCGGCAGGCCACTTGCCGTGAATAATCGGAAAGAATCTATAAGTTCAAAAGCAACCGAAATTCCTAGAAGAGATCGAATGTTATAAGGATAAACGGGTTAGTATTTTAAAGACAAAACCGCCCTTGTTTAATATCAAGTGAGCGTTGGCTGCAGGCTCACATGGCTTTCATTATTTATGTGGTCATCTCCATTGCTCTGTTTCCCTAAGCGGAGTCCACGCATTAGAACCCGAGCAAAGCTTAAATCAGAGGTGGTTGTTTTTCTCTGGGTCTCCCTTTTCTTTTTCCTGCTTTGAAGGTAACAATAACAGTGGTCTGTAAGCGATACTCTTGCTGATGCCTTAGTGACATGGAGTACACAGGACACTTTCTTAGGACATGTAGACAAATCCGATCTACGGCTCAAAGAGGATAAGAGTGTGCCTGTCAGGATGTGTTTCTTAAGTGCAAAAGTGGAAGTGTTACAGGGGTCTGAAGTTGAGAGCGGAAAAATGGAATTGTTTTCTACAGACTATGTCAAATGTATCAACTTTTAGATGGCGACAACACCCCACTGAGCCTCAGTTCTGCTTGTACCAGTAAAAACAAAACAAAAACAAAAACAAAAACAAAAAACAACCGCTATACAGTTCAAGCATAGCTTTTTAAATTTAAGTTACCGGGACTCTACCAAAGTTTTACACTCATGACAATCAAGTTCTCGGGATGCACAGCATCATCAGAAGAAAGAAAGAAAGGATTGGAAAATATCAAATTCCAGGTTTATTTCAAAATTTGTAGGGTGGAAATTCTATTTCTTCCAGATAATGCGTAGACTTTATATTAAAAAAATGTATAAGTGGGAATCAAATCAGAGATCCATCAAATTCAATTCACTTCAATTCATTATATGTAGACATGTTTTAAAGTTGTGTTAAAAATCTAAAGGGGAAAAGAAATGAGGCGAGAGAAAGATGCTGGTTCCTGCTGCGACTTCTCAAAGCTGTGGCTTCTTTCAACGCATATAGCCGGGCATGCTGCAGACAGAGAATTAACCAAGGTGCTATTAAAAGCTAAGTAGTCCTAAGGAGAACTAATTGTCAAGAGGGGGTCATGACAAATGCTATCAAGGAAGACCACATTGGGAGAAAGTTTCCAGAATCACAGAGAAATATAGAAGGTAATTCAGGCTCAGCCATTTTGCGATGGAATCTTGAAGTCTGTAACTACTGTCTGGTACTCAGTAGTCCTCCAGGTGTCTTAGCTCCTCCTTGGGGGGGATCACGGAAGCTAACCCATAGCTGGAGGAATATGAGAGCCACCTCATCAGACACTGGGCAATCCCCAGGCTTCTGCACATCTGACTCTGAACCACAGGCAGGGCGCTCTCTGATGACCACCCCCAGGTGCTTGCAGAACTGTTACCATGTCGGCTTCCTATGCAACTGAGTTTGCCTTTCATTTGAGCAAGGGCGAGTTCTGGGGAACTGGAAAGATGGGTTGGCAAAGTGTCCGCTGAGCAAGCATGAGGATCTGAGCTCAGGTCCCCAGAACCCACGGAAAAGAAAAGAGCCAGGCATATGAGGTGCATATATGCAACCCTCAGGGTGGAGACGAGGTAATGGCATCCTCAGACATTCATCTGTCACCAAACTTAGTCAGTCAGGGAGCACAGGACTCAGGGAGAGACCTTGTCTCAAAAAGTAAAGTGGAGACCAGTGGGGGATGATATGTGGTGCTCAATACACACAAACACACACACACACACACATACACAGAATGAAAATGCATGTACTCATGTATGTACACATACATACACACATGCATGCACACACACATGCACATACATGCATACACATACACTCATGAATGCACACATACACATGCATGCATTCACATGCATGCATACACACAAACATGCATACACTCATGCATGTACACACATACACACACATGTGCAAGAATGTTTCCTGAGGCACCCTAATTTTCCTTATATGACACTAATTTTACTACTCGTGATCAGTAACGAGAGTGCAATTACTCCAGGCCCGTGTCAGGCAGAGTGAATTAGCCATCGTACACCCTGTTGCCTGATGAAAAACCTTGATGAGAGGCACTGCTCTCTGAGAGCCCCTCGTGTGATAATCCATTAAATTACCCTTCAGAAATTCTGGACGGCCCTCAGCTCAATATTGCCAACACGTGATCATGTGTTGACATCCTGTCACCTTTGCTCTCAATAAAACACCCCAATGTTTGCTGGGTTCTACTCCAGGGTTTTGACTTTCTGTGATGGCCACTTACCGCACAGAGTGCAGGTGGGCCATGTCACCATGCGGGGGACGTTTGTTCACTCAGAGGTGCTAGTGACAGTTATCCCCTTACTTTATTGATCTGTCTCCTAAGAGCATACACCTTTGCAGAGGTTAAGAAAGAAAGGAACTTTATCTTAGAAGGATCTGTGTGTGTGTGTGTGTGTGTGTGTGTGTGTGTGTGTGTGTGTGTACACGTGCCTTTTGGATTGTTTAAGAACTGAATGATCCTGAGAAAAGCAACTGCGAGAATTTCCTAGTGCCAGCCCTGTGGTGACTAATTACAGGACTTTAAGCAAAGCTATGTATTTCTGTGCATCAAGCCATTTCTTGACGAAAATATTTGAAGAAATTTCCAAACTGCTTGTTGAGAAACTTGCAAAACAAAATGATGAAGAAAAAATCTCTAGAGTGGATGAGCACGCTCATCTCACTCCACCGTAGTGGGCTAGTCTGGGTTTTTAAGTGTGATACTTTCCTGGAAGAATATTTCATCTCAGTTTTACACACTGTGTGTGTGTGTGTGTGTGTGTGTGTGTGTGTGTGTGTGTGTGTGTATACACTCCTGAGTGTCACAGTGCACAGGGGGATTTCAGAGGATAACTTGGGAAATTAATTCTCTTCTACCACATGAGCCCCAGGAATTAAAATCTGGTCATCCGACTTCCTGGCCAAACAACTTTACCCTCTGGGTCATCTCACCAGCCTTCAAGTTTACTTTTTCAGAAGGTAAACTAATATTTGGGAGTCTAAGTGAGGAAAATCTCCAGGAGTTTATGGCCAGCCTAGGCTACATAAAGAGAACTTGGAGGGAGCTGGACAAGGAGGAGGAGGAGAAGGAAGAGAAGGGAGAGGAGGAGAAAGAGAGGATACACAGGGGAAAGAAGGGACGTTCTGATCCTAAAACTCCAGTAAACGCAAGGTGCCTATAGCTGCTTGCCTATTATCCCGGCCTCAGAAGGAGGAGACGACCCCCCCTCCCCGGGCAAGCTGGTCAGTCAGACCAGCTAACTCTTGATCTCTGAGTCTGCCTCATTGGATAAGGTGGAAGAATCATTCCCAGGCCACTCATACACAAGAACCCATGTGCACGTGCATCCCCATGCAATCTGCCCACACATGTGCAAACACACATATACATACAACACACACAGATACACACACATACGCACATGGAAAAGGAAAGTTGAGATGTGACTCCTTGATATTAGGTGCTGACTGTTCTGACTGCCCCCAATCGAATCACCAGGAAATATCTTGTTTTTCTGAATTGCTTCTGTTGACCAATAGTTATAATGGAACGTCATACTTTCATTGCCCCATAGGACAGTGTCCTAGAAAGAACTTTGTTTCATGTTGGGATGCTTATCACACACTAGTTAGAGCAAAGGCAAATCCACTCATAACTAAATAAGGACATTCCCATAACCTTAATGGGCTCACCCCTCTTGCGATGTTAGAAAACACCTGGCCTTTTTCTGATCTCATGTCTGCATTTAATTTTGGGAGGTGAGAAGGTTAAGAAAATCTAGGTCATACACAATAGCTGCTGATATTACTGCTTTATGTGCTAAATGATGCAGACTTTACAACCTACCTTCCCAAGTTAACCCTCCCCTCATCCACAGCGGTTCCCCCGTGCTCCCTCTCACTGTGCACACACACACAGTCTCCCTCTGACTGTGCACACACACACACACACACACACACACACACACACACACACACACACAGGCTCCATCTCACTGTGCACACACACAGGCTCCCTCTCACTGTGCACACACACAGGCTCCCTCTCACTGTGCACACACACAGGCTCCCTCTCACTGTGCACACACACACAGTCTCCATCTCACTGTGCACACACACACACACACACACACACACACAGGCTCCATCTCACTGTGCACACACACACAGAGTCTCCATCTGACTGTGCACACACACACACACACACACACACACACAGGCTTCATCTCACTGTGCACACACACACAGTCTCCATCTGACTGTGCACACACACAGGCTCCATCTCACTGTGCACACACACACAGTCTCCATCTCACTGTGCACACACACACACACACACACACACACACAGGCTCCATCTCACTGTGCACACACACAGGCACCATCTCACTGTGCACACACACACACAGGCTCCATCTCACTGTGCACACACACACAGTCTCCATCTGACTGTGCACACACACAGGCTCCCTCTCACTGTGCACACACACACAGTCTCCATCTGACTGTGCACACACACAGGCTCCCTCTCACTGTGCACACAGGTTCCATCTCACTGTGCACACAGGCTCCATCTCACTGTGCACACAGGCTCCATCTCACTGTGCACACACACAGACTCCATCTCACTGTGCACACACACAGGCTCTCTCTCACTGTGCACACACACAGGCTTTATCTTACTGTGCATACATGTTCCGTCTCACTGCACACAGGCCCCATCTCACTGTGTGCACACACAGGCTCCCTCTCACTGCACACCCATGCTCCAAACTCCACACATACAGTTAAGTTTGCATTTGTCTTGCATATTCCTGTTTGTTCTTTTCTGTAATGCAGTCATGTGTGGGTGGCAAAGCATATACCTATGTGCATACATTGTATATATGTGTATCTGCAAATAGATAGATAGATTATAGATTATAAATGACAGATAATAGATAGTGGATAGATAAATGATAGATTGATAGATTATAAATGACAGATAAAAGATTGTAGATAGATGATAGAAAGATGAATTATAAATGACAGTTGGTAGATAGATAAAATATAGATGGTAGATTGATAGATTTTAAGAGACAGATAAATAATAAATAGTAAATAGATGGCTGATGGATGATAGATGACTTATGGATTATAAATGACAAATAGATGGTAGGTAGGTAGATGATAGAGTGATAGATGATAAGTCACAGGTAGATAGACAGACAGATGATGATGATAGATAGATAGATAGATAGATAGATAGATAGATAGATAGATGATAGATAGATAGATAGATAGATGATAGATAGATAGATAGATAGATAGATAGATAGATAGATGATAGATAGATAGATAGATAGATAGATGATAGATAGATAGATAGATAGATAGATAGATAGATAGATAGATAGATAGATAGATAGATAGATAGATAGATAGATAGATAGATAGGTAGATAGATAGATAGATAGATAGATAGATAGATAGATAGATAGATAGATAGATAGGAGTGTGTGTAGTAAGTAGAGGAGTATAGTATCTAGTCATTGGTTTTGTTAGGGTGACAAGAATAACTGTAGAATAACTGTAGCCACAGTCAGAATCCACCATAAGTTTAAAATGTTGCTTCTATGGAAGATGTAAGTTCAATCATCTCCTTTCCTAATTCTAACTCTTTCTTGGGTTTACTTATGTTATTTTATATCTGTGGGTCTTTTTCCTGCATGTAATATGATGCCCTAGCAGTCCAGAAGAGGGCTTTGGAACCCTGGAGTTCAGGCTACAGATGGTGACAAGCTGCCATGTAGGTACTGAGAATCTAACCCATGACCCCTGCAAGAGCAACAAGGGCTCTTAACTGTCCATAGAGATCTCTCCAGAACTTCCCACTGCTTTCTGAAGAGAGAAAATAGAATACCACTGCACCCAAGCCTTTGCAGAGTATTAAAGCGTTACGGCCACACTCATCCACAGCTTCTCAACAGGGTATTATGTAACCTTCCTAGTCAACAATTTAAGAAAAGCACCAATGGTTAATCACAATCTATTTACTGTTAAAAACTAACTCATTTACATATTCCCACAGATTACGGTAATCCTGGTGACGTTATTACTCCAGGTGTGTCATACTCCAAGGGTCTGGGAAGTCATGAAAAGAATCCCACCTGGCTTAATAGGAAAAGTTTTCCATTGTTTTAAAAGATCTTAAGGTGCTTGGTAAAGGCTCTTTCTTATTGTATGCTGAAACTATTCCTAAAGAGCTTACATGAATTACTATTTCTATAACTACTTTGAGAATTCTATTAGGACGTATATGATTCTCTAAAGGCATATTTATTTTTATTTTATGTATATTTTAATTTATTTTATAGGTATATGGGTGATCTGCCTGCCTGTATGTGTGTACCACTTGCATGGAGTGCCCTGGGAGGACAGAAAAGGGCGTTGGATCCCCTGACACTGGAGTTACAGATGATTGTGAGATGCCATGTGGGTGCTGGAAACTGAACTCAGGTCCTCTGGAGTGCTCTGAGCTGTTGCGCCATCTCTCCAGCCCTGAGATAGATAGATGATAGATAGATAGATAGATAGATAGATAGATAGATAGATAGATAGATAGAATTCTTAGAAAAACATTTTTAATGTTTTAGTAACAAGGGATAAAACTGACAGATAGGGTATACAAAATTACAACAGAATTTGCTATAGTGGTTGACATATCAGTGCTAACAGTCATAAAGAAACTGAGTGAAGGCCAACGAGCATCCAAGGGCCTGGAGTGATTCAGATGACCCCTGCTTTCAGCAGAGGACCCAGGTTCAATTCCCAGCACTATCATGGCAACACACAACCGTCTGTAACTCCAGTTCCAGAGGATCCAACGCCCTCTTCTGGCCTCTCCTGGCACTGCATGCCTCTAGCACACAGACATACATGCAGGCAAAAGCCCACCTACATAAAATAAAAACTCAATATTAAAAATTAAAATCATTCCTGGAATGTCCCTAGTAAATGCTCTATTTATCTTTATGAGTGTAGGCAAATTTAGTGAATTTGGGGTAAGTACTGGTAGTATTTTTAAAACCTAAGCATTTTACTTTTTAAATTATTGTACAAAAGGACACTTAAATTTGTACCCAGATATGAAGTACAAACGTGGTCATACCAACATAAAAACAAGTGCACAATGGTAAGAAGGCACACAATTATTCATATAAAGAGGGACACTCAAGCAAGCAGCTGCACACTTACAGTGAGAAACGCAGCGTGCCAGCTGAGTTCCCCTATTGCATCAGGAAAGAGAATCTCCATGTTCTGACATTTAATGAACCCCTGGTGGGGAAGAAAGTCAAATTGCAGAGTAGCATTACCGTTTCTAGGAGGAAGACTATCTTCATTTAACTATCCATGTGCGTGAGCACAGACAAACACACGCATACCAACGGAAAGGGTTTGCACACAGTGTTAGCCGGGGTTCCCCTGAGAAAGAGATGTGGAAAGGCCTTGGAGAGCAGGCGAGGTGATTGGGTGGAGGAGTGATGGAGTTCTCTTCTTGTCTAAGCATTCCTGTGTATTTTAATTTTTTTCCAATATGCACATGTTTTTGTAGTGTATATAAACTCAAACCATTGGTTTGCTGGCATCTGAAATCCCGATGCACAATCTTTCTGTCACATTTGGTCCTTCTGCTACAATCTCTACTAGAAAAAGTCACATTCGTGTCGGAGCTTCAACAAATACTACCGCCGGCTTGGCAGGGATGGAAATATCCAGAAGGTACCGCCCCACCCCCTGTCTTTGGCTATCAGACTATGATTGAAACAATGGACCACCAGAAACTGGAATTCCCTCATTCTGGGAGAAGAGAATGCCTGAAGCCTGGGCCAGCTGGACGGAACCCTGCCTTCCGCTTAAACTGTCACCTCACTCAGAGCTGCTTCTGAGAATGGCCACTCTGGATACATGGCCTTTTCTCATTTCTGTCAATGAGGCTGTTTCAACTGGTTTATGAAGGACAGGCTGCTGAACCTGACTCTTTTGGGGCACAGGCTGTGACCCCAAGTCCAGCAACAACACAAACAAGCTTTCTGAGCTGTGACCCAAGTCAGAGCCCTGAGTCCCGTGCATTTCTATCATCAGAGCTTGGGGTGCCCCCTGGAAACAATGCCCAGTGTCATTTTCCAGGTTCCAGATGACGTCACCAATATCAGGCGGCCTTCATTCACGTGATTAAGAAGTTAAGAACTGCTCGGCTGTTTTATCCAGAAAGATTGTTACTTATAAAAATTATGATTGGATTTTGGTGAGTTTATTGTGTCTCCACCTAATAAACTTTAAATAGTCTCATTATTAACTGAACTGGTGTGGCTTCTCATTATATGTAACTCATTTGCCCAACCTTTTTTTTAAAAAAGGGAATAGGAGATTGTACCCAGAGCATGTGTTTAAACTGATTCTTTGTATGATAATCATTGCAAACATCTCATGGACACACCAAAAGCCATAGGAAAGGCCTCTGTCTTCGTCATCTAAGGATCCCATACACATGGACACCTATCGTGTGCAGAACTTTGCAAGTGCAATTCTCTACTTCCCATCCTGAAATAGGGATGCTCTGAGTCCTGAATGTTTTGTGCCGTCATGGGTAGTCATTGCTGCCAGTGGCTGATAAACTGGGTCAACCTAACGCTAATCTCAGGAGAGACATGGACTTCATATCTAGGGATAGTTAACAAATCACATCCCTCCCTCGACATCCTGCTTGCTTCTGGACACGTATTTGTGCCTCCATAATTTGTTAATTTGCATGCCTTGCTCCTTCTCTCTTATAGTCCAGTCTCTGCCGGTTAAAACCAGTCAGAGCCAAGCTTTCAGAGTCAGGTCAAATCTCCCCAAGTTCAGCTTGATCTGATTGCCTCGACAGATGTGTGCTGGTACCAGCTTCAGCTTATACGGGAGCTGGGGGTTTCTTCGTTTGCAGCCACTTATTGTGTCTCAGAGTAAGGTGAGGGTCCCAAAGAGCTGACCCAGAATCAAGTTCTGGGGAGGCCTGGAACTCGGCAGAAACTTAAAAGCGGGTTTCATCATTAAAGCCAGAGGTGTGACAATGGCGTTCTCACTTCTTTTCCGAGCCGGCCTGGAACACCCACCGGCAGTGAGCATCGGGTGCTGACGGTTTATCTCCCTTTGACAAAGGTCACTTTCTTTATCCATCTGCCTTTTTGTTGATAAGACAAAACTTGACTCATCTCACAGGAGATTTCCTTTGTGTTTCTCTTGAATAACAGAGTTTTGATCCTCCGACCAATGACAGGACAAATTACTAAGTGGGATGTTGAAGGCCTTCTGGCTTCACCAATAAGTAGCAGACAGAAGGTTTGCACATTCTGGTGTATTTCATCAAGAGCTAAGAAGTTCATTTTTATGGATTGTAAGACTTGGGCTTTTTACAACCGAACAGAGATTATCAATGTGGACTTAATTTGGTTAAGTGCAAGCTGAGGTTTGGAGATTAAACATACTTTCTGATATCAAATGAGAGCAACTGGAGATTTGAAAAGAAAAACCTCCGTTTTACTGTCTTTAGTTTAACGGTGACTAGTGCGTGGGGTGCGGGCTGTAAGACAAGGAGTAGAACTCGGCAGAGCCTACACAGCTATGGAGATCCAGTTAAGCAAGAAGTACTTTCTTCACAGACAGACAACCCCACAGGATCTACCCAGTCTTCTATGCAAGCAACTGCTTGCTGCAAAAGCCTACAGAGACTTCTATGACCAGCAGACTGGCAAAATGAATTTTCCTAAAGGATGGGGGATTAGCCATTTGCCCTGGTGCCTGCTATACTATTCCATAGCCAGGAGCACAGGTTGACCTTGGTGCATTTATGCTGAGAACTATTCATTCTAGTGTGAGCAGCATAATCTAGTAATGTTTTCTCAGTTAATTACAAAATAGCAACACCCTGTTTCACCCTCAACCTTTACACAAAGACTCTGTGTTGCAGTTAGACTGTAAGAAATACTCGGTTACCACTTGCCCTAGTTAGCTCTTTTGTTTGCCAAAACCAACTTAGGGAGGGAAGGCTTTACTTCCTCTTCAGGTTACAGATCATCATCCGTGGGAGCTAAGGCAGGACCTTGAATGCTACTCACTGGCTTGCTCCCAGGGCTTGCTCAGCTAGCGTTCTTATACAGCTCAGGCCAGCTGCCTAAGGTTGACACTGCCCACAGTGGGCTGGGCCCTCTACATCAATTAGCAATCAAGAAAATGCCTAGGGACATGTCCACAGGCAAATCTGGTGGAGGCAGTTCCTCAGTAGAGGACCCATCTCCCCATGCGACTCTAGGTCTGTGGAAAGTTGACAGTTGAAGCTAACTGTGACCTCACTCTGCTATCATAAGGCTAGAGTGGAAATTGAGACCTACTTTCAGGAGTAACTTCACAGCATTAGTAGTAGCAGTAACATCAACAATTCCCTTCCCAGATGACAGCAAACATACTCAGCCTGACCTCCATGGTGGCTACTAAACTCAGAGCAACATACCGGTTTGTCATGGTGACGATAAATGCTCTAAATAGGAAGAAAGCTAGTCTTACGAATTTCCAGGTTTCCTAGGGTCAGAAGTCACTTGCACCAAACTTTAACCCCTGTGCTCCAAGCCCCTCAATATAGACCAAGATTTAAGCCCCTTGTACCTCTTAACTCAGGAGCTCTACTTCTGAGACGCTGGAAGTCAGTGGTAATTGTGGCAGGGTGAGATGGCTTCTTTTAAAGGATTCTTGGGGTCCCCATGCTATAAAAAGATTTCTGGCATTGGTAACAGAGCCCTAGCCCAGCTCCTGACATGAGTCTTCTGTAGAGAGACTGAATGTCACTCAGAACCTGAGCATAGAAAGAGATACTCTCAGCTGGATGCTGGCAGAAAGGGAGAAGTGAGACAGACAGGAGGTAAAGCTGGACATGAGGACACCTGAAATTATGGTGTTTCAAATACAGAGTGTTTGCTGTTTGAGAATAGAGAAGAAAATCAGCCATGATGAAAAATATGAGCCGGTCCTTTATCCTTCATGCTATTTGTGTGTGTGTGTGTGTGTGTGTGTGTGTGTGTGTGTGTGTGTGTGTGTGTGTGTGCATGTATGTGCACATGTGTGTGAGTATGTGTGCATGCATGTGTGTGTAAGAGAGAGTGTGTGTGCATGTAGTGTGTATGCATGTACACCTATATAGAGGCCTAAGTAAGGCATGGGTTGTCATACCCTATTTCTCTATACCTTATTCCCTTGAGACAGGATCTCTCACTAATCCTGGGGGAAGGCTGCAGCCAGCAAGCCCCAGAAATCCTCCTGTCTCAGTGCCCTACGCAAGTTTAGTACAAACACACCTGACCATACCCACCGAGCTGCTGGAGATTTGAACTCAGGTCCTCATGTTTGTCAAGCAAGTACCCCTATCTTCTGAGCCATCCCCTAAGTTGTCTAGAATCAGACAACTTTATCTGTCAATAAAGAGCATGGTTCTTAGGGCATCATTATCAACTGGTCAAGATGTAAGGTCTCAGCCCCTCTCCAGATCTATTCAACTGGAGTCTTGGGGGAAGAGCAGCAGTCAGGTCCGTGTCAGGTCTGTGCAGGCTTACATTTAAGAAGTCTCACCTTTACAGCATGGGCGAAGACTTAAGTGTCTTTCTGGTTGTTGTCGCCATGTGTGCTGTTCTGTAGATTTGGACTCTCACTGTGTACAGCTATAGAGTGGTGGATCATGACACAGAGGCATGTAGCATTATAGTCCTGAACCTGTCTGTAAGTGCATCCATCACCAATTAGAAACAAAGTATCCACCATCATGTGGATGCTTGAGCAGGTGACATGACTGCTAGCAAAGGAAAGATAATCGAGCCATTAAAGTCGGTTTAGTCATATTCTAAGGGAGGGGTGAACAGGGTTCTATGGTATCCATTATCCTCATGTCTGTGCTATGGGGCAGCAGAGCTGCGGCCCAGCTAAACCTTTGACACAGATTACAGTTGTCCTTAAGTAGCTGGGGACACGCTATTTTCTCTACTTGTGGGATTTTTTTGGTTGGTTGGTTGGTTGGTTTTTTTTTTTTTTCTTGTTTTTATTCCTGGGTTTTTTGCATTTTGCATAATGAGCGTATGCCAATTTTTAATTAATTAAATCTACTCTTTGACAGTTTCACACATGTATGCAGTTCACACATGTATGTAGTATGCTCCCACCACTGTCATCAACCTCTCTTACCTTTCTCCCACCCCTGCCAGGCCCTTCCTCCCTTACACACACTCAGGATTTTTTGTTTGCTTGTTTTGTTTTGTGAGCCACTGTATTTAACCAAGGCCATCTGTACGACCATAGCCAATAGTTCAGCAGGAAGGAGTGAGGCCCCACCTGTCCCACCCACATCTATGACTGACTGCTGACAGGGGTGATCTTGTGCAGTTCTGGGGTAACATTTACACTAATTCTATTAAAATACACAATAACTTTGCTTCTATAATGAAGAGTTATATCCTTTCCCTCAGGTCAATTCAAGACAAGGCCTGGAAGGCTCTGGTGGGATAAGAGAAAGCTCTGGACTGAAGAGGATTGCTGAGAATTTCCCAGAGCCAGAGGAACTGGCTCTGGTCTTCCACCTGCCTCTCATATTATTTCCTAATAATTGTGAGGCCATATTGCACTGTCAGGATGAAGTTTAGCTACACAGAATAGAAAACCTCAAGTAGTAGCGATTTGACCAAACCACATCTATTTTACTTCATATGCAAGAACTAGGAAGCCAGACCATTTCTAAACAGCTTACTTCAAAATCGCACAAGAACAATTCTGCTTATATCTCACAGGCCAAAACTTAAACACATGACTTCATTTATCCATGAAGAGGTTGGAAAGTATCCTCTATCTGGATACACTGTTATCCTGGAAAACTTAACTACTGAATAAAGGAGGATAGACGCTGGTAGTGTGTAACAGTCGCTGCAAAAGGATCAGCCAGCCACTGAGAAAAGCACAAGAAAACAGATGAGGGGCTCCTCTGCCATTTCCCTAGCCCTGG